>NW_009927176.1:18109-20350 GCF_000696875.1 Nestor notabilis | reverse complement strand
GCGCCAGCCAGGAAGAGCAGCTCCATAGCTGCACCTTCCTGCACAGAAGTGAAGGTCAGTCTGGGAAAGGCTGTTTGAGCCCTTATCAGCCCCCTCGGTGAAACCGGTGGTTTGCTCTGTGCAGGTGACACAGCGTGTGGTGACACAGCCTCATTGACCACCAGGAGGAACTCCTTGGGGAGGAGGTGTCTGGGCTGGCCAGCGATGGAGATGAGGAGCCACTGGCACCACAGACAGCACCAGAAACAGCAGAGGTATGTGGAGTGCACAAGCAGCATGACAACAGAAGCCTCCCCCCTCAGAAGGTGGGGTTGCTGCCACAGGGACAAGCACAGTCATCCACCAGCCTGCAGCTCTGCTAAAGTGCAAAGCAAGGCTGATGCAGGTTGGCCATCCCGCTTTGTACGGTGATCCCACCACAGCTGGCTCAGCTGAGCTGAGCAAACCCATCCAATGGATGTGCCTTTCATAGCCAAGGTAGCAATGGGGCAGGGAGGTCCTTGCCCCCTGCTGACCTACGCATTTGCATTGCAGGTGCCTCCAGTTGCTCCTGAGAGTGAACAGCAGAGGAGTTTTTCTGGGGAGAAAAGGTAAACTACCTAGCTTTGTTTGGTTCAAGGTAATCATGGCTTCACTTGTCTAGTAAAACTATTGACTGGAAAGGTTGCCAGGCTCTGCATGAGACCTTGAAGAGCAACTTGGGAACAAGGCAGTGATGGGCCACTGTGCCAGAAGAGGAGCAGGTTGTCAACGGAGCTCTCAGGGATGGGCAACTGAAGAAATCCAAGCAGGAGAAGAAGAACGAGGAGCCCAGGTATGTAGCAGACCCTGTTTTCCATCTTTCCAAGCTCTGAGTATAGCAAATATTCCTGAGGTGCACAGGATGGTGGTCCTGGACAGGAGGCATGTACCTGCCCTTGGGGGAACATGTATGTCTGGAGAAACATACCACTGCAGTATTGGTACGTTCATTTTGCCCCTGTAGAAGCTCTGTTTGGGTAAGTCTGATCAATCAAAAGAAGTCTGATCTGGGGAATCAAAACAAAACAAACAAGCAAACAAATAAAAGTTCCCAAATAATTAAAAGAGAAAAGGTGTATTTTGCCTGCCAACATGTGATTTTAGTATGGCAAAGTGAGGGATGATGCTGCTTGGGTTTTGGAAAGGACCATATCCCAGCTTTCCAGGGCTCCCTGCCGAGTCCTGCTGCCTGACAAGGGACATTGCACATCTCTGTCAACTTGCTGTGTTCTGAAGGTATCACATGTGTTGAGAAGGGATCAAAGCAACATTGTAGTTGCCAGTAAGGAGCTCCTCTCCTGTGGTGGAAATGACCCATTTTACAGCGTTCTTCCAAAAAACTGAGGAGCCAAGTCCCGCCTTCTTTTGCCCTCATGTTTTCATCAGCGCTTTCTGACTCTGCCTTTGTAGGTGCTCATTTACTGCTTGGATTTCCTGGATGAGCTCTGCCGCCTGGGCTTGGAGTTCCACCCTGCGGCCCCAGCACTACCTCGGTGGCAGCAAGGACAGAGCCATTGTGTCCTTCTGCTCTGGGTGGAAATTTCCACCAGCTCGTCCCAGAGCGAGAGCAGCGCCCTCAAACCCATTGCAGCCCTGGCAGGAGGCCTTGCTGGCTCACTCCTCAGCTCTGCCAGCAAATGCCCACCCGCTGGCACATCTCCCCAAGTGGGGAGCTGGCCTCTGAACTCCATCTCACTATGTTCAGTACTGTGTTTATTACTATGATTGTTACTCTGTTTATTATGGTATTTATGTTTATTAGTTTATTACTATGTCTTTTAGAAACAAATTTTAGGATATACTTTAGGATAGATTTAGGATATAGTTTAGGAAACACATTATAGGATAGCAGTTATTTCACATTGTTTGAGTAGACTCTTCATAGTTTCAGAGAATCATAGGATAGTTAGTGTTGGAAAGGACTTCCAGTAATTTCATGTTATTTTGCAAGACTAGTCTTAGAGTTACTTTTCAGACATTTTACTAAAAACGAAGAAAGAATTAAAAAGTTGTATCTCTCTGCCTTGCCATCTGCATTCTGCAGAATGCAAACCAGAAAAGAAAGTATATTGAGAGGGTCTTTGGATTAGGAAAGAAATGACAAAAAGATATTTCTGAATACAGAAGAACTACTGCTACACCTTGAAAAAGATTCAAATAAGCTCCAGAAGAGTACTGGCCTGCTACTGGAATACAGCTGCCTATCTTAGACACCTCTTG
>NW_009927176.1:14087-17461 GCF_000696875.1 Nestor notabilis | reverse complement strand
GCGGCTGCGTGGTTCCAAGTTTCCAGCTGGGTTTGAATCATGACACCTGTTAAGGTCCAGAAGTAAAGGGAAACTTGTTTTCAAAAGAAAATGTAGACAGGCAGCAGAAAGGAGCATTGAATTGCACCACTGTGTTTTCATTGACAGCTGCTTATTCTGGGCAAAGAGGTACTTAAACAAAAACAAACTAAAAAGAAACAACATCAAGTAAACAAAATTAAAAAAAGAAACAACACAAAACAAAACAAGAAAATCACCAAACCCCCCTCCCAAAACAATAACAACACCAAAGCCAATCCAAAAGACCCCCAAAACCCTAACTCCTTCTCTCGAAAAAAAAATATAAAAAAAAAAAAAATATCCCTCAGATCCTGCTTCACTGAAAAGGGAGAAACATCAGCTCTCAAGAACTTAGTGTGATCTGCCATGGGTGTCCAGTTTCTATTGTGATACTTTATAAACAGAAGACTATCTAAAAGCCATTGGGAAATGATAGAAGGCATCCCAGCCATCTGCAAACAAAGCTGTCTCAAATCTGAGTACCAACAGAGTGATTTGTTTGTAATAGGGCTGAGTGACTGATATGTGTCTGTTCCTCTTGCATTTGCTGGAATACGTTGTGCAGATTGCCTGCAGTTCTCAGCATTTCTTCATTATGCCTTTCTGAATTTTCTTACCATTTCTATACAGAAATAAAGTGACAAATGTATATCTGGCCAGTCTGTGTATTTAGATGAGTCCCTTCTCTTTTTATTCCTCTCTCCATCTCTGGGTTTCAATTCTCTCTCTCTCTGATACTTACCTGTTTAAGAAGACAAAAAGGTCATGCGATGGTTGCATTTGTATAAGCCTTTTCTTTCTCCTGGGAACCTTGTTTTTTCTCCTAAAAAAAACTGAGAAAGTTCAATTCTCTCTCTCTCTGATACTTACCTGTTTAAGAAGACAAAAAGGTCATGCGATGGTTGCATTTGTATAAGCCTTTTCTTTCTCCTGGGAACCTTGTTTTTTCTCCTAAAAAAAACTGAGAAAGCACTTGCATCCAAGAAAAGGTCTTGACAAGGAAAGAACTTGAGTATGTTGCTACTTCTTCTAACCTGAGAAACAAAAGCACTACTTTTGCCCAGAAGGCCGCTGGTCAGTATTTCTGTGATCTTGCTATGCTTTCATTCCATCCTTCTTCACATTCAGCACCAAAGCCCCAAACCTCTTGGCCATGTCGCCATACCACAGACTCTGTTATTAAGAGAATAATTTAAAGATTGTAGGGAGCTTCTTCTTATGGAAAGGAGATTATTTTTTGTCACTTGGAAAAGATAGAGCTGCTAAGTTACAAGGGGACAGCCACTTCAAATCTACCTCATCTCAAAAGTAGTGGATGAATTAAAAGCTATTCTCCATTAGCTGGCAATGATAGGAAAGAATCCTCATCTTCCTCAGGGAAAAATAAAACCCCAAAACCATACAGGATGTTGAGAACAAAAAGTTGAATGAAATCTAAAGTTCCCATGCCCTTACTCCAGTAAGGGGCAGCAAGGGAGTTGAAACATGTTCCCTCATCCCTATGGATGTTTTCTACCTATTGGAGCAAACAGGAGCAAACTGGAATGAATGATCTGGAGCACCCAAGTTGACCATGATGCCCTCTAGGTGCTCATTTTCAGTTACAATGTGCTGGGATGACTGAATTATGCTAAGAACGATGTACCTTATGTATGCACTCATACTTACAAAATGTGCAATTCTGATTTTATTCCTAAAAATAAGTACATACTAGGTAAACATGATTCGCTGCTCTTTCTGCTGTCTTTAAATCCACATTTGCTCCCCATGTGCTGGAAGAGAAGGGATATCTGGGAAATGGATGCTCACATAGCCATTATAGAGAGTGGATATCAAGGGCTTGATGCAGTAGCCTACCCCTTGGCATCATCTGGGTACAATCTGAGATTTTATAGGCATGTCATCTGGCTTCCAGCTGTCCTCTCTGAAGGGCAAGTCTGTCCATAGATCTTGTGTCATACCTGCTAGGCTTTAGGTACTCGTTTCATTAGGGCATCTTAAATGGCATGAAGTTGCCCATGTCTAGGAAGTGGAAACAAGGCCCTAGTCACTACAGTCATTTAAGGTGTCCTGAAGATATCTGCATTTAGGACAGCACAAATAACTTTTTACTCTGCTACCTATAATAGCACCTTTGCAAAATTTTACTATTGATATCTGTGGTATAATTATCTGAAGGCTGAAGCCCAGGCTGGGTATCTCATGTTTGAGTGGGTGGTCTCAGCATCTCTGGCTAGGTCTTGAAGACAAGCCTTTACTGCTCTCTCCTATGTCAAGGCTGACTAGTAGCCTTTCCAGACTACATCTCCAGGATCCATCTGTCATGTGCAATGGGAGAGAGTAACTTTTTACTTGCAGAGCCTCTTGGAGTGGGCTATGACTTTCCATGCTCAAATGCAGCTGGAGTGCTTTGGGACAATAAGTTTTTGGACAGATCACTACCAAAAACTTGGGTGCTGTCAAATTGCGTATGTCACCATGGAAGAAAAATAAAATTTTTTAAGGAATCACTTGGAGTTGCATGCCAAAGTCACATTCCCATCATGCTTCAGGTGACCATTTTCTCTTGTGAATCTGGAAGTTAAGCAGACAAGCTTTACTGTCCCTGGTGCAGAATGGTGAAAGAGCATCATTGCTCAGGAGGGCCCAACAGGCTGTTCAGGAGGGATAGGCAGGGCAGGAGAGATGGAGGAGTTGCACTCTGTGCAGGGGAGAAGTTGGATTTACAGCCCTTCCTCTTAGGGATGATGCATTTGGGAGCCTGATGGTGAGGAGCTGGGGAATGGAAAACAAATATGTCCTTGTGGCTGTCTACTATCAATCACACTGTCCTGAGTTCAGCTGTAGAGTTATTTTTCTCCTTCTTAGTAGCTGGTGCAGTGCTGTGTTTTGGCTTTAGTCTGAGAACAATGCTGATAACACACAAATGTTTTAGCTGTTGCTAAGTAATGCTTACCCTGATCAAGGACTTTTCAGTCTCTCATGCTCTGCCAGTGAGGAGAGGCACAAGAAGCCGAGAGGAAGCACCATAGTTCTGTGCATTCAGGTTGCCTTTTCACAAACATCAGACTTTGTGGAAAGGTATGTGTCTAAACTCTTTTAAACTATTTGATGTCAGAATTTCAACTTATGGTGACTTTAAGTTAGAAAAAGTATAGCTGGTGTCCTGGGTTCAGCTACAGCAGTCATTTTTTCTCCTTCTTAGTAGCTGGTGCAGTGCTGTGTTTTTGACTTTCAGTCTGGGAACAATGCTGATAACACCGATGTTTTTAGTTGTTGCTAAGTAATGTTTACTCTGACCAAGGACTTTCTCA
>NW_009927176.1:0-13892 GCF_000696875.1 Nestor notabilis | reverse complement strand
TTGTTATTCCTCTTACCATTATTATTGGTAGCAGTAGTGGTTTGTATTATACCTTAGTTACTGGAGAGCTGTTATCTCAACCCGTGGGAGTTACATTCCTTCGATTCTCCTCCCCATCTCTCCGGGAGGGGGGGGAGGAAGGAAAAGGGGGGGAGTGAGCAAGCGACTGCGTGGTTCCAAGTTGCCGGCTGGGTTTAAACCACGACAGCTGGCAACCTGGCTAACTTACAGGTAAGACATTAATAAATTTCTTCTGAAAATCATAAGGGTATAGAGAGTGTTTACAGTGAGTAGTGCAAATGCACAGTGGAGCTATGCCAGCTTTAGGCCTGTTGAGACACTGGCTCATGATGCTATCTGTACTTCTGTGGCTCTCCCATTTGAAAAGGGTATGATGGGCCCTCACTGCTTTTTTTAATCACTGAACTATGGTGTGTTGGACAATTTTGAGAGACTACTAATTCAAGACACAACATCACCTTAAGCTGACATTACTGAAGGCTTAGCTGTTATGAAAGTGAAATTGTAAATTCTGGCTGTTGTTTCCTATTCATCATGGTTTTCAATAAAATGTAGTGCATAGTCTGAACCACTCTAAAACCCTAAGGAATCAATGACATTTGTACAGGCATAAGAGTCATGAAGGGAGACTATAAATACCATCCAATAGCAAAGGTGAATTTGACTAAACTTTGTAAATTAGATATTATTGCCTTTGTTAGGTTCAGTAGGTGAAGGGAAGAAAGAATAATAATATTTTTATTAAATTTTACCTACTATGTCCCTTGCACTGAATAAGGTCATTGATTTAATCTTTCTTAAAGGAAGCTTGATGGTAGCAGATTATATCCTTTTTAGGAAACATGAATACCTTCCAAACATCTTTGCTCTTCTTTAGAATCATTCTCTTTACTTGTTTGTTTCTTTGCTTACATTGTTCAGAACACGAGTTCACTTAGAACCTTTTCTTTTTTTTCTTATAACTTCACAGAATTTTTATGTGGCTGGATATTTTGTGCATCTGGATTGTCTTATAAGAAATAAACAAAAACTTTATGAGAAAAGCATTTTAAACACATCTGTAATGTCATACGTAACTCTGTTAAAAGGCCTCTTTTTCTTTCTTTTTCCAAATTCTGGTGGTTAAAGAGGTCCAAAAGATGTGCTGTTTTCCAATCTCCACCTTTTCACAGTTGAATATTTGGGATTCATTAATCAACAGTAGGTTCTTCTTTCCTGGGGTTTTTTTTTTCCTTTTCCGATACTATAATTCAGTATCACTGCACATTATATTCTGGATAAATTACTAAATATACCTAAATTACCAAATTATATTTACAATAAACTAAATCATACTACAAAATCATATTTACAATCATAAAATTATATTTAAAAGCTCACTAAGTCACTAAATTATAATTGCAGTATGCACGAAAATGAATATTCGTAGCCTGATTCATAATAGACAATATTATTCCACGATTTGCACTAACATTCTCTTATTCTTTCTTTTAATCTTTTCTTCTAGAAATTTCTTGAGACAGCAGCTTTATATTTTTACTTTTAAATTGTGTTACAAGTTACAATATTTAACAATAGAAGTCCTCTAATATATCTACTGATTTGTTCCCTATGCTACAATCAGTTCTCCTCTTTCTTGGGCTCATCTTTACGCTAGCTGGTTCTTGCATTACTGTCTATAGGTTCTGTGGTGACATAATTATTTAGGATTTTTTTTTTTTTTTTGCTTAGTTCCATTGGAATTCTACAGAAAATATAACATAAAATTCTCTAGTAAGGTTTGGTTAGGCAGCTGCTGATAGCACGGCTGCAACATAGCCAAAAGATTGAGAAAAAACCTGCTCAAAGCCAACTTGGAAACTAAGTCTTCATGCAGACTAATTTCTGTAAAAATCCTCTGAGATTTGCATAATGGAAGAAGAAAGCTTCTGAGCTCTTCCATGAGGACAGCCCAATAGCCTGACTAATAAGGGATTTGTAAAGGGATCTTAAATGGAAATTTTCTTTCTCAAAACACTATTACAGCATTCATCAGTGGGAAGGACAGGTAAAAGCTGTAAACAGATCAGTGAGCAATGACTTGTGACTCTTACAACACAATGCTACAAGCCTAATTTTACATAGAATCATAGAATAGTTAGGGTTGGAAAGGACATGTCTAATTCCACCAAAACTGCAAAGTGGTTTCATGGTGACAAAACCATGTTCATGCACTTTCAGCAGTTGGTAGAATAAAACAGAAGAACAATTTGGAGACATATACTTTATTCTCTGTTTCATTACTAAACCAAGGTTGTTTATACTTCAACTAACAAGCCAAGGAAAAGGCATCTCTGATGTAAACAGGAAGTGGGAGGACAGCTGAGACTCCCCTACTTCATATCACTTCTCAGGGTCCCCCTTTCTGTGAAAACTTCAAAATGGCAGCAAGCCAACAATCCAGTTGCTTTGGTTGTGTGGGGGTTTTTTTTCACTAGGGAGAAGAATTTCTTCTCCATTTCTTTCTTGTCCCCGATTTTTGGACACATGAAGCATCTCCTACACAAATTGTGTTTCATTTGTCTTACAACAGACATCTGCACTTACAGTATAGTCCTTCCTGTCCAGAATGGCAAGGGTCTCCTACAAATCAGGTGTCATATGCGCAGGTTCCATATAGTTGTCTCAGATACCCTTGAACCTTTAAAATATTTAAGTAATTGAACTGCAATCATAAAATCAAGGCATAATTTTGAGCTGAGTTGCTGCTTTGAGAGCAAGAGTAGCATCAGTACTGCAGCAGTAAAGCTGGATGTAAGGGCTAATATAAAGGCTGAAATTTCTGTTCTTCCTTTCCCTCCTCTCACCCATCTATCTCACACATAGTTCTTCATTCTAGAATTTCTAAATATACACAATGTTAGTAACAAATACATTTAATTTTAATGCTAAACATGTCAATTTACTAGAAAAAAAGAGTGAGTTCGAAGATGTGGATATGTCTTGGTTTCACAGATGGCATTGAAATAGAGATTTTTTCAAAAATCTGACAGGAAGTAAAAGTTAGACACAGGTGACTATGAAGCAATCAGTGTTTGGCATGTGCTAACTCTGAAAAGAGAACATAAAGAGCTCAGATTAGGCACTAGGCCAAAATGTAGGATGCGATTAAAAAATAGATAAATCAGCTGGCACCCTATCTGGCATGTAAAAAAGTCTGAAAGGCTCCATTAAAACAAAAGGTTTTGTGAGAATACTTATTTATAATTACACTAAGATTTCATTTTGTTTCAGAGGAGGCCTATTATGTTGCCTGAAGACAGCTGAATGTTTTAATATTTATTATACATGACCATATAAAGTAAAATACGTCCAGTAAGAATTACAATCAGAACTGGTGAAACTGAATTTGCAAAATAGATGAATTATTTCTAACTACGTTTGCAACATTTCTGTTTCATTTGTTTTGAATATTCCAGCAAAGGAACTTCACTAGGAATAGATACAGCCCAACAAAATGCACTGTAAATGCTGATCCTGGGTAAAATAAAGACTGGTTGGAAGAGTTTGTAGAAATGCATACAAACCCAGTAAATAGGATTTTTAGACCATAATTCAGCTGTTGCCAATTGGTTAGCTGAGTTAGAAAATCAAGGAATGTAGGCTGCACTAGTCAGTGCTCTAGTCTTTTACTGCATCATTTCATTGGTTTACATCAATAGGACCTATAAATCCTGTAGGTTGCTTTCTTAAACTGGGCAAAAAGAGAGGGGGAAAAAATCACAAGTTCCTGTCATAAATAATAATTTATTTTGTCCCATATCTTGACAATTTCACTACAGGATGGACTATCCAAGAAGACAGAGAAGGTAAAAACAGCCTCTTTCCCAGGATCCCTCAGTGAAAATCCAAAGTCTTTACAAGGCTTTTCACTGCAGAAGAACACCACAGTTGTTTCGGTGGCTTAAAAACAGTCTCATATCTATGACATTTCAATCTACCAAATTAGACTTCAACTTACAAGAAGCACTGGTGATGCCGGACCAAAGTTTTAGAACTCTATCACCATGAAAGCAAGATGCATGGTTGCCAAATAACACCAAACATTCACTGGAACAGTTAGCACTGATTTTCACTGATACAAATAATTACCTCAAGTATAGAACCATAAAGAAATCTCCCAATTATTCTTAAACTAAACTGGAAAAGAAACAACATATTCACAATCAAAATTTCTGTTTACCAAGCAGCCATATTAACACAGTAGAATCAGGAAAAAAAAAAAAAAAAGAATATATTTCCATGAGAGTGCTTTATATACAAACTGAACAATGTTGTTAGCAGAATTTTGTCTGGACTGTATTGGTTTATTTTTAGATGGGTATAACTGTGTCGTGGTTTAAGCCCAGCCGGCAACTTGGAACCACACAGCCGCTTGCTCACTCCTCCCCCTCTTCCTTCCTCCTCCCGCGCCCGGAGGGATGGGGAGGAGAGTCGGAGGAATGTGACTCCCACGGGTTGAGATAACAACACTCCAGTAACTAAGGTATAATACAAACCACTACTGTTACCAATAATAATGATAAGAGGAATAACAAGGGAAAAGGACACAACCACTCACCACCCGCCGACTGATACCCAGCCCGACCCGAGCAGCGATCTGGGCCTTCCGGGTAACTCCCCCCAGTTTATATACTGGGCATGACGTGCTGTGGTATGGAATACCCCTTTGGCCAGTTTGGGTCAGGTGTCCTGTCTCTGCTTCCTCCCAGCTTCCCCTCCTCTCTGGCAGAGCATGAGACTGAGAAAGTCCTTGGTCAGAGAAAAAATTACTGAGCAACAACTAAAACCATCGGCATTATCAGCATTGTTCCCAGACTAAAAGTCAAAAACACAGCACTGCACCAGCTACTAAGAAGGAGAAAAAAATGACTGCTATAGCTGAACCCAGGTTTTCATAGTAGGATAAAGAAAGTTCTTAGAACATTTATGTTAAAATGAGACTAACATTTTAACATTTTGCCTTTGCCCTGTAAAAGGTACAACACAGAGTTCTGGTCACTGCATAAAATGTTCTGTATGTAGTTTTCCTGTGACTTAAGTGGAAGGCACAAACAATATGTGCAGAGATAAGAATCTGTAGCATTAAACTACAGACGGATCTGACTTGTTCTTTCTCAGCTAAACCACTTCCTAGCTAAACAGTCGTTCAACTTGATGGGTGGGGATAGGAAATCATTCCCTCCTGGTTTTAGTCTTTATTAGCTCTATCTCTTGCAATGGCACTATCTCAACGTACCAAGTAGCAGTCTCAGGCAAACAAAAGCCTCAGATGCAGGTCCAGAAAGGAGTACTCTAGCTATCTTGTGCAGAAGGATGATGACTTCTAGTGTTTGCCATGGCAACAACGAAGGGTTGTTATCTTACTTAGCAAAGATTAATTTTTCCTATGATCCTAAGATTTCTGGAGTCTACCATTACTGAAGAATCTTGATCCTACTGATCTACATAGATTAAATAGAATTCTAAAATATTTCAGTTTTTATCTCAGGGATTTTATTTTCCTTATTCTCAGGAATTATCTCTTTTTAAAAACCAATCTTTTTAATAGTCTTCTCATGTGCACTGTTATTCTTCAAAATAAGGCTATATAAAAACATGCTATCTTTGGCATTACACAAATTTATTGATGTGTTCTTTCTATTACAAAAAGCTACCATGAACATTATTTTTATTCATGGAGAGGTTTACTTTTGGGTCACAATTGCTGTAGCAACTTCTGCAGTTTGTTTTGTTTGTTTTGTTTTTTTTAACAAGAAACATCTGGGTTTCATTTATACATGATACATTTTTCCCAGTCATTATTATTGTTTAAAACACATTACATCCTCATTTACTTTATTCTTCATGACAAAGACATCCAATAATAAAGAACTTTTCCTTACACAATATTTTTCAGGCTATGTTCCTCCTGTTAAATACCAAAAAAAAAAAAAAAAAAAAAAAAAAGGTCCTTGTTAAGTTATTAATGTAGCTGAAAAATAAGCGTGTCAGAATTTTTCATCTCACAATGTCTGAAGAATGAGTATCACTGGACTATCACTTCTACCCTTACAGTTCTCTCCCAGTCCCCCTGTGGGGCAGTAGGTGAGCAGCCTTAGCTGTCTATTGCGGTTAACCCACAACACCTTCCCAGCACTTCTTTTGCAACTCTCTCTGAGGGTTTTCTTCTGTCTATAAACTTTTGTCTCAGATAATTCACACACTTTTAGTGGAATAACTGCATGCTTGAGCTACTTTGGATGACCTACTTGATGCACGTAGCAATTTCTCTTCAAAGTACTGCTAGTATCACTTGCCAATTCTCTGATTGAAATTATATATGAATATAAATGAGAGTAAATACTCCTACAATACTTCCCACACAGATACGCCTTTTAAGAGTGTCAGGTTTTTGTTTGGTTTTTTTATTTTACAGTCCTTCGAAAGTGGAAAAGATTTGGTATTGGCACTAACACAAGTTCTGTTGAGCAGATGTTAAAAGTGCTAAATTTGTTGTTGGAGGTTCCTTAGTAAAACAGCTTAAGAATAATACAACTATCTCCACTCCAAGTGTTTAAGGAAAGCAATTATACTGATGTTATAATGGGATTTCAGAATTCAGTGAAAGGACAGCACAGACACTTCATGGTATTCCTGAAATAAACAAACAATGCAATATCATGCCATAAAAAGAGGCACCAATGCAAATAATATTCACAAACCATACACAAAACATTCTATATATGTACATATTAAAATAAACCTGAAGACTTTACTTTAAATATAGGTCCAAATGATGATAAATTGAGAAGGTGTTTTACCTTCCTACACAGAACACATTCAAAGAAATGTAGCTAAGTACTGCTAAAGCTGAAGAACAGAATAAAAACTGTGCCTTATTGGACTTCATTTAATTATTCATAAAATAGTTTAATTTCTATTGTGCTATTTCATACACATTACTAACCATACTGCTAGTTTATATTGCCTTAGTCTGAATAGGTTATTCATTGTACTGGTTCAATTTACAAACTCTAATGCCTGAAAGAATGACATTCTATTAAGGCTGAGATTATGTTTTTTTTTCTCACAAATATAACTAATTTTATAACTCAATAGGCCAGAAGACATAATCTTAAGAAGCCATTTTAGAACAGTCTTGTATTAAGTTGAAAGTTTTTCTTTTTCAAATCATAGTCACTCAGAAAGATAGACTTCCGGAGAACTAGGGACATAAAAGTTATGGGTTTTGGTTTTTTTTCTTCTTTTGAAGATGTAAATTCTGTCTCAAAATAAAGACATCATCATGCTAGATATATATCCTTTGCAAAATAATAAACAAAGAAAGTTAAACAAAGATTAGAACCATAAATATAAGAGATTTACTTAAGGTTTTCATATTCATGAACGAAAGAGAATATTTATACTGTTATGACATGACTTTGAACTTCATTGTAAATATTACATAGAACAAAAAGAAATAACACATGCATATTTTTTTTCCCTTTTTGGGAACTCATTGAAGAACAGAGCATCTGGTGTAACTTTGTATCATCTTTCAACTGGATTTTACAATGAAACTATGTGGCTAAAGCACTATGAACTAAAGCTATTGCCAACAAAAAGACAAGAAGACTGAGGAAGAAGGGTCAATACCAGTACTACAATATGGAGAATCAAAAGAAAGTGGAAATATTATGAAACAGCAATGTCTTGACAATCTTCAGCAAAAAAATAAGACAATGAGGAATTTATTCTTTGGTTAAAATTATCTCACTAAAATTTAGGTGTCTTCAGTGTCTATGTAGGCTTTATGATATGGTCTGCCTTGATTCTCTTCTAATATAAAGATCAATCAATGGTTTATCTCCATTTGGAAGTAGGGTGTGATCTCCTAATCTGACGTATTTTAAGATGAGATGAACTACATTTAAGAAGTTCTTAACCAACAGTAAGTGAATTTATACACCTAGCTCAGCTGAAAAGTTTGGAGAATTATTGCAGGCAGGAAATTTGTGAGACAGGAAAGGCAATTTTCTGTTGTCTAAACAACCCATAAAATAAAGAATATTTTTGTCAAAGTGGAGAAAGAGGACTGCTGGAAGTAAAAGCCTATTTCATTAGATTTTATTAGAGTTCTTGCAAACGCATTTCCAGAACAGGTAGAACTCAGTCTTGCAGAAATTGTGTGTTACGGGCTAAGAAAATATACTTTTCCCATAGCTCCTTTGCATTTCATGCATAGGTTTGCAGGCAAGGTTTTAGTAGCGTGGGGACTACAAGGATGGCTTCTGTGAGAAGGTGCTAGAAGCTTCCCCCATGTCCAATAAAGCTAATACCAGCCAGCTGCAAGATGGACTCGCTGCTGACCAAGGTTGAGCCCATCAGCAACAGTGGTAGTGCATATGAAGGTCCTAGAGCTGTAGGTATTCTATATGCATATATATGTGTGTGCATGTGTGTTTGTGTTTATGTAAATGAGAGCATATAAGCAAGTATTTCCTATGTATAACTCTCCTATGTTGTATATACAAGTATAAATTTTTTTTGGGGGTGTGCCTTGCCGCACAGTAGTAATGCATAATTCCTCACATATCTGCCACCTTTAAGATACCACACAACTACAGAAGAAAAGCAGTTAAACAGTTCCTCAAGACACAGTGGCTACATTTGTTCTTTGCCTATATGCAGGGTATGTGAATGTAGGCATAACTTTTCTACACTCTCCACTACTAATTTGATCCCATAGCAGTAAAGCAGAATCTGCTCTTTTATATGAGATTTTCACACATGCATCACACAAAGGTGCATGCTTAATGAGTTTGTGTATTTTGATAATTCTCTAAGTTATATTCAACAAAGAATTGAGTACATCTGTAGTAACTGGAAGTGGAGCATCACATACCATTTTGTGACAATGAATGTAGATAAATTGGAGGAGGTTTCAAAGGAGGAGTTCCTTTGAAAAGGAGCTGAGGACCACAGTTATGCATCTAACAGCTTTTTAGTAATATATTTGAAGTCAGTGGAAGTTCAGTGTCTAAATACTTTGGAATACCTTGGGTGTGCAGATTGCCTAAATTATGTTTGAGGTGGCAGCATCATAGTAATTGCTAAAAATGCTGTGTGTTATTCCCATGATAGGGAAAAATGAATCAGAGAATATGATCAATAGGCTTCCTAAGCTGAATGATTTTGGGGTTAAAAAAGGAAAATTCAGGATAAAGAACAGTTTTAAAAGACATTTATTACCAAGAAAGCAGTGGAAATCTTACAGATTTTTATTTATATTGGGTAAACAATGACTGAAAAGATACTGTTAAACCAAAATCTATTTCATCTGAGTTGATTATGCTGTTAAAAGAGTAATTTTTGTTTTTAATATCTTGAAATATTTTGAGGTTATTTTTCTTGCAGGATTCTTGAGTCCTTGAAAGCTAAGTTACCATTTACATTAACTGAACAGCACTCTGTTGCAGTGTGAGTTTGACTCTGCATTTCTATGGTATGCCTTTTACCTGTTGAGGTTCCTCAGTTTTAAGTATACAGGAAGTGCAAACCAGACAACTTGTAATCCCTATATGGGGAAAGAAAGGTAGAACATTGGCAGAGTTTACACACATTTAGGTATGCCTGGTCACCATTCTACCTCCTAGCATGCATTTAGAACATTTTTCAGCCACACAAGAGTGGCTGGTTTGGAACTTTTCCAGAAGCTCAGCTTTGAATCAAAGAGAGAAGCCTACATTTACAAAGAACCATTCACAGCTGTCAGAAGTTAGCTGTCTGTGGGACTCAAAGTACAGCTGCAGTTTTTCTAGAATACTGACAACTTCTGTGGCAACCAGAGCCTGTTCACTAGTACTGGGATTTCTGAAGCTCTATCAGAAAAGAAGTCTCAGTGCCCTATGCCTGTAATTTCCATTTTTATGTTTTTATTACACTTTTATTATTTTGTATTCTAATGACATACTGCGGGGTTTGGGTTTTTTTTCCCTGAAGTTAGGAAATTATAAGATACCAAGTTTTGAAATAATATGCTCATTATCTTCAGGGTTGGTTAGTTAGTTTGCTTGTTTGTTTGTTTGGGGTTTTTTTAAGCTTCCAGAATGAACAGAAAGCAGTAAACTCTGTTTTTTTTTTAGTTTATCTCAGACATACAAAATAGGGTTTGTAGCATTTTTGAAGCAGCAGGAGCAATATTTAATCTAAATGGGAGTGATGGGATTGTATCCTTGCAGTTTTGCTAGTCAGAAGTATAGTCATATCCTCCTCTTTTTACTTCAGTAAGGATGCTAACTACAACTCCATTTCTTCTGCAGACACCCTAAATGTTTCTCAGTTTTTGTTCATATTGAATATACAGACAAACAAACATATTGTGATGTAACACAGCAGAAAGATTTCATTTTCATTTGTAGAGTTCTTCTGCAAATGCATTTCTCAGAAATACAGCAATAACCTGAGCTAAAATATTTGTGTTATGCCACATTTTTAAAATTCTTTATCTAACCCCCCCTTCTGTCATTGTCTCCTTGAAAAGTTTGCATAATTATAGCAAGGATATGAAAAACAATTGGAAAAAACCCCCATACTTTCTTATTTCTTCCGAGAAGTGCATGATACACATTAGAATGATATAAAGCTGTACATGATAAACATCAGCATTTTTTAAACTATATCCCCAGAATGAAATCTTAATGAATATGTCAAATATGGAAGGGCAGGAGAAAAAAAACTACAATGAAGCCATAGAGACCCTATTATACATTTGACACCAGTCAAGAATAAAAGTTGGGATATTTTTTATGACCTGTATTTTGCACCTAAAGCAGTTTCAATTTTTTTCTTTTAAATAAGTGTGGTGGGGTTTATTGTTTGTTTGTAAATCTGGTAGTTTTCAGGCTGCCATTTTATGTAGGCGTCAATGCAGAAGGGGCTTACAACCTTAGCCAAGGAACCTTGGACCAACTCTCTTTTTTCTTTTCTTTGTATTACTTGGAAATAGCTGAAAGTGTTTGCCAGTTCATACAAGGAATCATTGTGAAGAAGAAGGAGGGGAGGAAGGAGGGGGGTGACATTTTAAGAATCATGACTTCTCTTTGTTTTATTATTCCTGACCTTGATCTACCTTACTTCTGTGTTTCTTATCACTTCTAACTTTATTACCTTCTTGAGGCTGACCATGTAGCATGGACACGTGGAAGACCCCTGCAGAGTTACAATGAAAATCTTCCTGCAATCAGGGTTGGGCATATCATGCTGTCAAGCTGCTCTCCTGTGTGCATTTAGCACAGTAACTGGCTGCTACTCAGTGGGAGCCTTTCAAGATGTCCAGTTTCTCTGAGTACACTGATTTTATCTTTAAATGTTCCCAATTTCTAATTTCCAGAAAGAAAATTAATGGGCTGTATTCAAGTAAAAGGAAAAGACCTGAAAATGCACGTTGTCAGTACTTCTGGTGTTCTTTTAAAAACCCACATTTTTTTCAAGTTTCTTTTTCTTCTGCAGTAATAAGCAAATGCCACAGACCAGTGATTTTGGATGTATCTGTGATATCAGTATCACAGGTACAGAAATATTTGTACAAATGAGTCTGTGCCTTATCATACACAGGATTTCCTCAGGAAGACTATCTCCTGTATTTGAATATGTTGCCATATTCTGAGTAGTGCTGCTTTGCTATATTAAACTGTGCATCAGGATGCCACTCAGTGAAAACTACTTTCCATCTGTGTTGCCATTACTTGTTAGCTTTACATAGTAGGTTTTTTTTGTTTGGTTGCTTTTTCTGCTTTTACTGTGGGTTTTCCTCTCCCTTCTTTTTTGAAGCCACATCCAAATAAAAGTATTTTAGTAACTCACATCACTCTGAGCATTATAAAATGTATAAAAAAGGTTAGATGACCTCCATGATGTTTAAAAAAATATTAAAGTAAAACTGTTGAAAAAGGCTGTGTAAATCAGTAGCCAAAGAGAGATTAAAAAATTATATTTTTATTTTACTTCAAAAGGTAAATTAGTAAGTATATTTTGTTCCCATTCATGAAAGAAGGAGAGAAAAGCCATATCTACAGATTTGTTTGTTACTCTATCTGGTGGAGGCCAAGAAAATCTTTATACCAAATAGTACATTGTTATTGTACTGCCACCATTTTGCCAGAGGTTTCTAAGCAGCCTTGAGGCATTCACTTTCTAAACCATTGAGAGCTCTTTATCTCACGGTATTTGACATGCCCATTTTTGGTAGAAAAGTACTCAAATGAAGTCACCTTTCATCATCTCAGGACTTGCAAGTTGTCAAAGGATTAGGCTTCCAAGGGGGATATGAAAGAGCAGATATTTTTCATTATTTGGATTCCATATTTAGCAACTATTTATGGAATAAAAGGTGAAATGCTCAGGAAAGAAAAAATAATCTTGAAATGTTATTACCGTTTCTTTGTACCCTCTTTGTACTCAAGAGTTGAGTTAAATATTGAATGGATAATGCAAAAATTTAGAGTTGAACTACTAAGAGTTTTGAAACAGAGGTGATCAATGGGATAGGGGAGAGAAATGGAAAGATAAAGGCAAGAAAAACTCTTCAGCTGTATGAGAATATAATGAACAGATAAATTTTTTTTCCTTCCACACCACATTTTATATGAATTACTTATTGTAATTACCAGATTCCTGAATATTCTCATATAAATAGAAACCAAATCCAGAGACTCTAAAGATTAATGTGGGATGAACATTCAGATCTGGATGAAGTCTACTTGTGCCATGTGTTTCCAGCTGATCACTTGTTTTGCAAGATGCTCTCTATTAAAATGCCAGGACACGTAAAATACAACAGACTATAATTGCCAAAACTTTTAACTGAGTAAGACAGTTTCACAGCATGGGACTTGCTAGTCCTCTGTGAATTAACTTTGTGATGAGGATTATTTAGTTCTTCGAAATCAGCTAGTTAATACATACTGAAAAATTCTGAATGCATTCTGGAATACTTACTACATGCTGAAAAATACTGAAAGAGTCTTTTCTTAATCAGTTGCACTAATGCAGGATAATTTTAATTTTTAAATGTTTTGGGGTTTTTTTCTGGGTTATACCCTCTGTCCTGGGTTCCATGTGCCACATGCCACTGCCACTGCCCAGAACACTATCCTGGGCCTTGAGAAACAAGTCTTGTGGCGACTCAGCACCCCAGAGAGAATTGAGTCAGACAATGGAACTTTTCCGGAACAACCTTATAGATGCTTGGGCTAAAGAGCATGGCATTGAGTGGGTCTATCACATCCCCTACCATGCACCAGCCTCTGGGAAAATCAAACAGTACAATGGGGTGTTAAAAACTACGCTGAGAGCAATGGGTGGTGGGACTTCCAAACACTGGGAAACACATTTACCAAAAGCCACCTGGTTGGTCAACACAAGGGGATCTGCCAACAGGGCTGGCCCAGCCCAATCAGAACTTTTACGTACTGTAGAGAGGGATAAAGTTCCTGTGGTGCACATAAAGAATTTGTTGGGAAAGACAGTCTGGGTTATTCCTGCTTCAGGTGAAGGCAAACCCACTCGTGGGGTTGCTTTTGCTCAGGGACCTGGATATACTTGGTGGGTAATGCGGGAAGATGGGGAAGTCCGATGTGTACCTCAAGGGGACTTAATTTCAGCCAATGAACTCAAATGTATGCTGTTGCCTACTATATAGCACTTTTATAGCCCACCAGCTAGACATCTTCAAGTTACCAGCAACCGACCCTGACTTCCCTCCCATCATCACCCCAACAAAGAATGAATTTGGACAAAACCGGATGAACTCAGCAGTGACAAGTTCGGTGGCATCATCAGCAGACAAC
>NW_009927175.1:781-1641 GCF_000696875.1 Nestor notabilis | reverse complement strand
TATATATAAAAAACACAATTAATAGTAATGCTTTCTTTAAAAACAGTTTGGTTTTGTCCATGTTTTCTTCCATCATATAAAAATAATACTTCAAAACCCAAGAGCAGCGCGGGCCACGCTTCACATTTGGGGCCGGAGGGATGCAGGATGCGGCCTGAACCCACTGGTTTGGGTATCACCTGTGCTGGTGCATCCCAAACTGGGCTCTTCCCAAAGCCAGGAAGTGGGGCTGAGCCAAAAAGCCCCCCAGTACCCAACTGGGCGTCTCCATCTCATGCACCTCCATCGATCCAAGTCGTTCCCAAGCCCCGTTTCCCTTCTTTAAAGCGCAGTCACAAGAAGAAATCCAGTCGGAGGCGAGGCCAGCTCGCAGCAAGAACCCTGCAAGGGGGCAGGAGGGCCCCCTCCCCCCCCCAAAAATTCCTGTGGGATAAAAGACTTCCATTTGCTCTATTAAAAATAACCCCCTAACAGCACATCGAGGCCAGCTCGGGACTGGGATCGGAGCCAGAGCTCCAGCGGCAGGAGGCTGAGGAGCAGGACGGTGCCAAGCATCACCCCCAAACCCATCCCCATGCAGGGACATGGGCACTGGTGGGCTTTAAATATTCACAGTGTGAGGGTTTCAGTTGCAAGTTGGGGTTGTGCAGCCTGGGGCGGGGGGTCCAGGTGACTGACACCCCCCATCCCCGGCATCCAGGATGCTCCAGATGAAGCCTTGGGAGAGGCAGGATGGAGCGATGGGTGCTGCTCCAAGCCCTGCCATGCTGGGGTGGGAGAAGACTCAGGGTCCCCTCCATCTTCAGCCAGCGCTGGCCATGTCCAGGCAGGATCCATCTTCATCATCATCCCACATCCAG
>NW_009927175.1:0-482 GCF_000696875.1 Nestor notabilis | reverse complement strand
AAGATGGATCGTCAGCATCAGGGCAGGCCCGCAGCGGGGCCGGTCCGCGCCGACCCTTCCTTCGCACAGCCAGGAGCATCCGGATCCAGCCCCCGAGCAGCTTCACATCCCGCCTTGGGCCCTAGGGGAAGGAAAGGAATGATGAGTGGGAGCCAGGGAAGGCGGCGTGGGGAGAGACACATCGAAACCACAGGAAGAAATACACTCTATATATTAAGGAAGTGCTGGTAATGGATTAATGGGCTGCAAAACCACATGCTGGCAGCACTGGGGTGCTTTTTTTTCCCATCCATCCCCTGCCAGCAGTCGAAATTCCCTGCCCGTGGCTGAGACTGGGGATGATCCAGGGACTCAACACCATCCCCATGGGCTTGGAGCAGAGCCCAGCAAGGTCCCATCTGGCCCCTGCTCACCTCAGAGGTCCTGAGTCTCCAGGTCTGGACATTCCCTTGCTCCCTGCAGTGCCCTGCAAGGGAAAGATG
>NW_009927174.1:59385-80755 GCF_000696875.1 Nestor notabilis | reverse complement strand
CTTAAAAGGGGAGCCCTGAGGGGAGCCCTTAAAAGGGGAGCCCTGAGGGAAGCACTGAGGGGAGCGCTGAGGTAAATCTTGAGGGAAGCCCTGAGGGAAGCCCTGAGGGGAGCACTGAGGGGAGTCTTGAAGGGAGTCCTTAAAAGGGGAACCCTTAAAAGGGGAGCCCTGAGGGGAGCCCTGAGGGAAGCCCTGGGAGGCGCACTGAGGGGATTCTTGAGGGAAGCCCTGAGAGGGAGCCCTTAAGGGGAGCCGTGAGGGGTGTCTTGAGGAGAACTCTTAAGGGGACCCCTGAGGGGAGCCCCGAGGGGAATCCTTGAGGGGAGCCCTTAAAAGGGCAGCCCTGAGGGGAGTCGTTGAGGGGGATACCTGAGAGGGACCCCTGAGAGGAGTCTTGAGGGAAGCCCTTAAAGGGAGCCCTGAGAGGGTGCCCTTAAAAGGGGAGCCCTGAGGAGAGTCCTGAAGGGAGCCTTTGCCACCCTTCACTGCTGCTCTGCCCAGAAGCGTGCCTCGGCACTAGGAGCTGCTCACAGGCTCCCTGGGGCTTTGCCAGCCCTGGCTCATGCTGCAACACATGATCTTCTCACATCTCATGGATTTCCAGCCCTTTTTATTGCCCCTCACGCATTTTATCTTGCAACCCAGAAATATCACTGGGTTGTTATCTCTGCAGAACGAGGGACTGAAAGAAGCACTGCAGCTGCTGCAGTCCACAGGTAGGGCCTGAAGGCAATTTCCACTCCTTGGCCATTGTCCCAGGGCTCTTTCCACCCCGGAGCGGGAGCTTGCTACTTCTGGTAACAGCACACTGAACATTGGTGAAGAGACTAAGCTCTTGTTCCTGACTGATGATTTAGGCTAAACCTAAAGGTTGAACCTTAAAGGTTACTATTTGTAAACTAACCTTTAAGATGCTCTTGGATATGCAGTGGTCATCATGAGACACTGCAAGAGCTGTGTGACAGTACCAAGTATTCTGTATCCCAATGTCCTGAGATGATGGAGGAATGTAATCTGTGTGAAGTCTAGGTGGTAGGGGCTGGGATGGGGTTTTAACAGAGCTTCTCTAATGCTTCCCGCAAAGCAAATGTAATATTAAAAGTTAAACATAAACATTTAGTAAGATACAGTTGAAGGCAGTGGTCATTACCCCATAATGACAAAAGAGGGGAAGAAATAAACAAAAGGGAGAGTTTAAGGTAGAGTGGGATTATGTTATAGAAATGCTTCAAACTGGAGAGCTACTCAATGTAATTTACTGCACTGTTCACAGCAGCTGCGTGATGTCACCATTAGAGCGAAGACATCAGATAAGGCACCAAAGGTGGTGGGGTGCAGATGAGATCTTCATGTTCAGAAGCGATGAGACTTCAGGAGGAAGGATCTGAAGAACAGGATTTTACAGGTTAGCTGCTTGGTACAAAGGGGAGGAGAAGCAATCCACAATCTTTCCCACACCATCACCCCAGCATCATATCGCCATCTTCTTTATATTTCTCTTTGTGGCATAAACATGTGCTGTAAATATGTGGGACATTAATCAGTGATTTTGATAGCAACTTTTTTTTTTTTTTTTTTTGTTTGCTGGGTAGAACAAAGTGACTTCTGCTGCTCTCAGAGCAGATCAGAAAAGCAGTGATCACTGTGAGCACAAACTGGAGAGGGAAAATGGTGTTGGAGGCTGGGATGAAAAGAGGGATTCCAGCTTGGGGAAGGAGCAGACTCAGAACTTACCTCCATTATGAACAGAAGAAAGCTGAATCAACGGGTTACAGAATGTAGACTACGTAAAATGGTCTTGGGAATTCTAATTCTCATATCAGGATGCTAGAAATTTCATTCACTTATGCTACAGTACACCATTCTAAGAGTATGCCACATTGCTTTTGTTTTCCATAATTGTGAAATGAGGTATTTATTTCTGGCAAGGGAGGGTGTTAAGCTGTTGTTATCTTGGATCTTAACCAGTCAGTGTCCGTGTATGCATAGGCAAGCATATATTGACATGTTTTCTCCACACTGAAGCTGGAACTTCATGCTATATAGAGGCTATGTTGAAAGTCAATTTACGGCGTGATTTTCCTTCACCATTTGGAATCTCTGGTTCTACAGGCTACTGTGTCAATGTATTTCACTGATTTTTCTTATGCCTTCAGCTACTTTGTAAAACACCACCTCCCTACCATCAGAAACCATCAGAGAACTACAAAAGATATATTGATGCAATTATACTAATAAAAGTATTTCAGTGAACAGTAATGAACTTAATTAAATCCTGAAATCTGTTAGTATTAACTTCTCTTTCAGTACACATAGTTGCTGTAGCTACTGCATAATTAAATGTAATGCTATAGTTTCCACTTAAATTGTAGTAACCTCTATTTTATAGGTGGTGGTTTTATATTATTATTATCATCATCATCATTTCTGGGACTAGCTTAATGGCTTTCCTAGGGGATTTACCTTCTGCCTTCTACCTTCTCCAGGAAATAGTTACATTATTTGGAGCCTCTACAGGTAAGAGAACTGGCAGCACATCCAGTCTAAAATCTGGATATTTTTATGCTAACATATCTTTAGGTCATTCTAGTTTCATATACAACTGTTGTATGAGCATCACTAAGCACTAGCATAGTCTCTGATATAGAACAGTGACTACAGTAAGACCCCAGAGAAACATGTAATTTCTTCTGTGTTGCAGTTCCACAAAAGGGCTGAGTACAGGTTAAGTTCAAAAATGCAAGATTTACAACGTGGTTTTGTTTAATTTATGCAACCCCCTGTGTGAATGATTCTTTTAACCACTTTCATAGCTGTTGAGCTGTGTAATAATACATACTTCTTGACTTCACAGATGTGCTTTCTCCCAACCAATCACGTTCCAAATTTTTCACAAATGTTACAAACTTCTAATATGTGAAATGAAATTACTGAAGTAAAAAGACGTCTAATCGTAAATGCTATTAGATTCTAAAATATTCACTCCCTTAGCCTGGAGAAATAGCAAAATGTAAATATTGAGGCTTCTCTACCTAGTGGAGACATTGGATTATCAGACTGGAAAGTAGAACCATTTTTACTACCAAACATAAAAGCATAATTTACATGGAAATTCTGTATATAGTAGGGCATCCTCCTTCCCTGTTTCACCTGTTCTCAGCTGCAGCACTTGTGTCTTCAAGAACCTGAAATTTGCATGTTTACATGCTTTTTTTTACCTTATGCTTTTAGCATTCACATTGAGCTCTTACAGGATCCTGTAAAAGCAAATCAAAGGGAAAGGCATTGTTTGTTAGAAGGTCATGCAAGCAAGGTCATGGTGATTAGCATGCTTTATTTATTGACATGTTAATAAATATATTATCTGTGCTGTTGATGATTTGACATTATTCTGGCGCATAGTCAAATTGTAATACATGTAAGAAAAGAGATTAGTGTCATTTTCTGGCAGAAGAGTTGCACAAAAAGCAGGATGATTCCCAGCGGCCTCCCATGGGTTGTCTTCCTAGGATACCCTGCATAACTAAGTCTTCTGAAACTGCAGCATGTCCAGTGATTCACCATCATCACTAAAAGAGATGCAGTTAGTTGGATAAGGACACTTGCTTTTCTTTCAATGTTTTTATTTATGCTGTTATTCAGTATCAGTATTAATTCTATTAGTACACTTCAAAACCACAGAAGTTCAGGAAATAACCCTTGCCAACTAATCTCATTTGCTATCGCTTGAACAGTAAGGCAGTTATTGCAAAATCGTAACACTTCACTGTTCAAACAGACAGGATTTTTATGGCTCTCCAACTGAATTTTGCTCCTGCCACTTATTACAGAACATTACCTTTAAGAGAGACTTGCAGCTGGTATTGATGACAGACAACAAGACATTTGTCACCTATCTTCCTGGGCAACAATTATCCAGGTGCAAACACAAATTACCAGATGCTCATTGGAAGGAAAAAAAGGCAACTGTTACTTGTTAGTGAACAAATGCACTCCTCAGGTGGTTTTGCATACATGAAATTTCCAACAGGCATCAGAATCAGGCAGCTAAACCACCTTGGAGACAGCTGTTTCCACAGGCTACATTGGGAACTACATATTGGTAGGATGTGGAGAAATGTTGCAGGAATACTGAAGTGTGTTAAGAGCTGCAGAAATTGGTAACTTGGAATTTGTCACCCACCTGCTTTAAGATTTAAATTAGGTTGCACTTGGGTCAGATAATATTGTGGAGAGGTCCAGAATGTGCTTCTTCCATGCAGTCTTCCCTACCACTCTTTAAACATTTGTTATCTCCTCAGGCTGATTTATTTTGAATGTGTCCTCAGAAAGAAAGTACTAACAGGACTAGCAGCTGCATTCAGCAGTATGCTTCCATGCTTTGGCAATTTTAAACAACTACACTTCTCCTCCTGGGTCGCAAGACAATCAACGTATGTGCTATCAGTACCAACTGTTTCTTAATTAATAAAACAGTTGCAAACATTGCTAGAGAAGAAGTCTTAAGGACTGTTTAATTACATAAGCTGGCAATAATAGCTGCTACTAAGAATATTCTTGACTAGAATGTGTCTGAGAGGGCCAGTGAGCGTTCATATGACAAGAGTAGAATATCCTGTTCTGCTCAAGAAGCTAGGGCCATTTCACTGGATCTCAATTTCAGGAGACTGCGAACGCAGAAGGCTCAGCTCATCTCTCAACTGCTTTGGTGAATCACAGCTATTTGGTGACAGGACCAACAGCTTATTTCTGAGACAGCTCTGCAATATAAAACTGTAAGACAACTGAACTCACGTATTCGTATTGTACTTCAGTAGAACTAACTGTAAGACATGAATAATTTTTCACCTTATTTGAACTACCACTCTAATCTAGAGCCAGCAAGTAACTACGTTGTTAACCAAGGGCTGTAGCTTAGAAGTGACTAAACAGTAAATGCTGCAACCTTGTTAAATCATGAAAAATTTATTTTCATTACATATATATGAAGGTAAAAGATTTCAGTCAATAGTGTTTTGAACAAGCATTTCTGACATGAACCTGTTAGTGTAGCTAGGCTGAAACTTAATGTAAAGTTAGTGTTTTGCCTTTATTTAGTAATTAATTTCTAGTGTGTGTATATACAGAATTCATTTCCTGTTAGAATACCAGAGACAGTAATATTGCAACATTTACATTCCTCATATAAAATGGTGTAATATACATTTCCAGCTCAGTGTAGATATATAAATATGTACAAAATAAACATTATTGTAATTAATATATTCAGACCAGGTATCATTTAGCAACATCAAAAGCAGATGCACATAGATTTAAGTGAAAATGGTGAAAAACACCTTTATGACATTAGTGACCATTATTTGCATATATAAAGTAGTACAGATAAAGGCTCCTCTTTCAAGCCTTCTGTGGGCATCCAATAACTTTAGTAAAAACAAAAGTAATTGAGAAGCTTAAGATAATTATATATATATATATAATGTGTCATGATCAGATGGTTTACTAGGGTCCATCTTGATCACAAATGGATAACCATGTAAAACATACACATTTGTTCAGAGCATAAAATATTGCACAAGAGCAATTTCTTTTGAGGAAAATAATTCCTGTTTGTGAACAGCAAAAATGGTTCTCACACATTAAAGAAATTATATATTTTCAGTTTCTAAACCAAGGAACATTCAGTAATACTGTCAGAACTGTCATCCATCAACTTCTTCCCAGTCTGTTTTATGGCAATGGTATATCATTAGCAAGATTTGGCAAAGAGAGAAGGCAGATAGACAGTACATGTATATATTTATCACAGGCCAGACCAGATCCAATGGTTACTTAACTGAAAGTATCCAACAGTTGGTTTATCTGACAATTTCACCCTTAAAAGAAATACCAGAGTCTTCAATGCTAGTCACAGTGATAATCACACAGTAGTAGAGTAAGACTCCATTCTTCTCTGCTTGGAAACCATCTTGTCTGAATTCTCAGTCTGAAGGGCACTTTCCTCAGCATCACTGTCACTGCTGTCTACAACTGTGTGATCCAAAGCCATCTGACCAGTCCTCCTATGTAGATGAAAGTTCACCCCACTCTCCTGTATGGAGTTAGTTATAAAATCTTCATCAGAAGAATGAAATGATTCATCATCTCCTGTGAAATGGTTGACAATGTGAATCCCATCAAAAGTGGGTTGGTCTGAGAAGTCTCTCTGGCCTTTTAGACATTTGATCTGTTAGAAAAAGCAGAAGTTAACAGTTAATCAGAGCTGAAGAGTCCAGTAGTGACAAAAACACCTCCAAAACCCCCAAACACCCACCTCCAAAACACCACCCCCCCCCCAAAGAAACCCAAAACAAGAAAAAAATAACCCAAAATGCATTTCCAGAAAACATCTTATTGATGTCTTACTGGATCAAATTAAATGCTAGATTCTAGAAGTAGCACATTTGAAACTCAGTTGGAATGAGAACAAAGCGATTTCTCACTTCTGGCTGCCCAAGGAGAGACCTTGAAAGAATGCCTTAAATAGTACTTGGAATTTTCCAAAATTCTCCTTCTACTCCTAAAGTATTTCAGTTCTAAAGCTTAATAACTGAGGTACCTAGAATCACTCAGGACAGATTCTTCCAGGCTATTTATTGCATCTTTAATATCCCCACAAGGGTGGCTTATAGTCAGTTTTCTAGAGTGACCTGTTTGTTTTGACATGCTACTTTTACAGTTCCATTCTTTCCCTTATCACCTAACTTCTCATTTGAAAAAAGCCCTCCCTCAATCCCAAACAGCAGGGTCCCAAGTGAATATTGCAGTTTCACAAAGCCATAAGGAAAAAAACCAAAACCGAGAAGATGCTTAGTTCTCTTCACAAAGATTTAGTGTCTTTTAATTATCTAGATCAGACTCAGTAAGATTTCAAATCAAGAAGTATGAAACTTCTCTTTGTACGGCATAAATAGATTGTAGTTCCTATTTTAAGAGAACATCAAACAAGATGAAAATGATTTTCAGACCATGACAGATACGATAACATTTTAATTCAGAGTGTGCTGCAGAGTGATAAAGTGTTACAACCATGCACTCAAGCTATTCAAAAGTAAAACCTGAAACTCTGAAATCTGGCAAGTCCCTGTTAATTCAGGGAAAATAACTGAACTCACTGAAGTAATCCTGAGGTGTGGGGTTTTTTTATTAGTTTGGTTTAGAATTTCAGTTTTGCTAGCTTTTAGTAGCAACTACATCAGGGTCAGTTTGACAGTTTAAGAGTATTAAGCTAAGAATTCCAAGGATGCAGAAAAACATAAAAAATGCATTACAACAACTTCCTAATGTCACTCTGGAAGCTTAAAAAGGAAGATGAACCAAGTGCTATTTTGTAAGTGACTTTTCACAGTGAGAAAGACCTGGAAAACAGAAAGAAGAAAAAGCCTGAAGAGCTTCTTCACACAAACCTATTTGTAGTTTTAGAAGTCTGAAGCAATATTCATTTTAATAAAAGTGCATGTATGTCCTTGCTATTGACACCAACAGAAGATTTTACCTGTCCATTCAGGGAAGAAAGAATCTCTGTACTTACCAAGGGCTTGTGCAAAAGATGAGAATAAAAAGGAGTTGAAAAAAGATCAAAAGTCATCATCATATTAGAAGCCATCAAATCAGATATTAGCAGCATATAAAAGCTCCAGCTTTTAATCTATATCAAAACATTCCTGTTAGGAATATGGGTACATGCTGTTAATCTAAACCTTGGTGGTAACTACATGTACTAAAGGTTAGTTTTCTGCATTTTCTTCACATACTCATAGGCTGCAGTTGTTTCATGACAACCTTGCTGTGTAAGGGCAAGCAACACAAAAAAGTTCCACACTTACACAGCATAATATATGATGTAAGCAAAATCAGCTTATACCAAATATTAGATATTGGACAGTAACATGTATGTGGAATAAATTTTTACTAGCTTACACACCAAGATACAGAAAGCCTGATACAGAGATTCTTGTACTAGTTAGAAATACTACCCCTCAAAATATCCTGCAATATGATCAGATTAGCTGCTGCATGAAGTTTCCAAAACAGCTATCAATTTTAGTCACTAAGGAAAGAAACCACAGAAAAACAAAACAAAACCCAACAATTTCTCTCCACCCTCACCACAGAAAAAAGTCCCACCGTACAAGCAATTACAAATTTCAATTAGAGTAAGAAATTACACACTTTTAGGTATGCATAGTTAAGCCACTGCTTCACCTGCAATTATAAAGCTGATAGTCAATGTTAGTTGTTTTGAACTTTCAGAAAGCCAAGCCAATGACCTCAACTGTTTTCCTGAAGTCTTCAACACATGATACCTTTAGATGAATGTATTTGGGTAACATAACAAAATCATGGCTTCATGGTTTTAGGCAGTAGCCTTTCCAAACACCAAATGAGAGTCTGTGGAAAATGATGGTGAAACAATCATGAATAGACAGAGTCTTTGCCAATTCCTAAAGTGAGTCTGGGAAAACAGTGTGTTGCTATCTTTTGTTATTCTAATGAAAGGATGCACAGTCTGTGACCTTCCAGAAACACTTCTTTTGACCTGCAGCTTTACACTTGACTGCCATTTTTCTCCAGTACTCTTCAGATGCAGGAAGAAACATCAGTGAACTGTAGAGAATATATCTGACAAGTCTATTGACGGCCATATAATTTCATTAACTTCTGTCACAGCTTAAAAAACATTCATCTGAGCCAGGAGCACAGACAAACACTGTAGCATAGAATTTGTCTGTATCATGGGGATGGACAGGCTAGAGAGCAACTGCTGAAGAGGACACAGGGGTCTTGACACACAAGGCTAAATACGAATCAGCAGTGACCCTGAGCAGGGATGAAAACCAACAGCATACTAGGCTATATTGACAAGGGCATAGCCATCATGGGAACCAGTTCTTATGTGGCATCTGTGCTATTCTGCACTTGTTACCTCACTCCTTCCTCAGCACAAGATATTCATTAGTAGATTCAGTGGGGAGGCAACAAGACAATTACGGGACAGGAACTTACACCTTGAGATAACCAAGAATTAGTTCTTTACTGAATTGTATGGTGGGAGAAGAGACATTAATCATAATGCAAAACACAAGGTTGTGTTTGAATATGAAAGGAAAATAGTTGCTACAAGGCTAGTTAGGAATTAGAACAGGTTGTTTAGAGACTGTAGACTCTCCATCCTCAGTGGGTTTCAACACCCAACTGACAAAGCCCTAATCCCTGCTTTGAGTTCAGTATTGATTCTGTTTTGAGCAGGCAGTTAGTCTAAAGGCCTCCCAGGATCCCTTCCAACCTGAAAGACAGACTACAGTTCAGTGAGATGTGTGAAAAGCATGGGCAGTGGGATGCATGTTACTGTTCTTATGAGTAGCCATTTTGAGTTTGAGAAATTGAAATTCAGGAGCATTTCTGAAGGAGCCTGATAATCTGCAGTTCTGTAACTGCCAAAATTACTGCACTTCTTAAAAATGTAAATGCTGTCATGTGAATCCAAATGTCTTTACACTAAATGCCAGTACACTGATTTATCACAAAACCTAGTCTTCAAAAGAATGTTATTTTTACTTTACAATTAGAAATTTGTCACTTTACTCTTGAAAATATTTAAGTTCTTCAATTGGAGGTAGAATCTGATTTGCACCTTAATTTTTGTTTTTAAACACTAACATCGATTTAAATAACTAATCTTCAAGAAATTAAAACTACCCAACAGAATAGACTGGGTACAGCTGTGCACTATTTTCAGTTTTGTGTAGTTTCAGTGTTGAAGATACTTCAGGGGCACATCAATCTAATATTTGTTTGGGAGCATTTCTGAAGAAGCTTGATGATCTGCAATTTCTGTTGCAGAAGAAAGGCTTCGTAAGGCTTCTCAAAGCATTTGGAACTACTTCTAGCCAGCATGTGCTCCAACGCAATCAGGTACCAGTGGATCTAATTCCAGCTTAAGGGTCTAAAAATAAAGGTTTCTTAAAATGAAAATTCTGTACTCGCACATACCTCTGCAGCCTAGCAAGTGAGATTCTGCATTTCTAATAGGAAAAGCAGAATCTTTTTTCAAGATGGGAACACAGGTGTTCTACTGGCTCAGTGCAACGGTCCATCCACTTAGTGTTCTGTCTCCAACAGTGACAACAGGACTTCATGTTGTTTTATTTTTAAAGGAAAGCATGTGAATATGATCAGTTTTTGCAATCCATTCCCTTCATATTGCTAAGCGCCCCTCATTTGTCCAGAAACTGTTGTAGCAGATACGAGAATGCATTTCTTCCTAGGTGCTTCAGCATCCATTTATAGACCAGCTGTCTGGTCTATATTGATTTCATTTTTTATTTGCTGTCTACCTCTACAGCTTTCTGTGACAGTAAGTTCCAGAAATTCCTTTATTTGTTTTAAACTAATCTCCCCGTTTCAGGAATTGTCCTCAAACTCTAGTAGTGCAGGAACCACTGGTGAAAAGCAGTTCTGCAGTCACGATCCTTTAATTTATGTCATAATGCCTCCTTCAGCCTTCTCTCTAAAACAGATGAGTCCTAAAGCCTTTTTAGTGTCATGAGCAGGCAGTGCTCAAGATGACTGATCATTTTAGTTGCCCTTTAGCTTCTCTACAGAGTTTTTTTCACTCTCTACATCCATCTTGAGGTGTAAAGACCAAGGTTTTGTAGTGGCACTATAAACCCTTTTATTTTGTTTCTAAGATACTTCCTATTTGAAGTCCAACATTGTCTTGTCTGCTTTAGCTGCTGCTGCATGCTAAGCCAATATGTCAGAGGACTCTTCAGCAACAACTCTCAAAAATATCTTTCCTGATCTGTAACTGCCAATTCTGTGTTTGCAATTGTGTAGGTACGGCTTAGATTTTGCCACTTCACACTGAGGTTCATCTGTCATCTTTTTAAGAGAGACTTCTTGAGATTCTTGCTGTCAGTGTTCTATTTGAACATGGAAAAAGAGCTTAGTAGGAAGTAAAGCATTATGCCAAGATCTTGTTATTCATGTAGCAAAGGATATCAAGATAATGCAAAATCTGACTAAGGACTTGGGAGTATGAGGGGGGCATACATAGACCCAATCCAAACACAGCTTTCCCCTCTCCCCAAACCCTAGTTCTATGGTATCCTTATCATCCCACCTGCAGGAAAAAGAACAGCCCTTTTTCTTGCAGCAATGTTGAGCAGAGTATGGACTTACACCCCAGGGTCTAACACTTCTGTTCTCTTTCGTACAAAGAGCCAATATTGGTTAAAGCCTTCTCAGTTTTGGGTTTGTCCCTCCTTCATGTGAAGGGAACTAGACCTCTGCCACCCCACCAAGTGACATTCAAATGAACCTTGTCTGGTTTTACTGCTTTGGTTTTGCAAGAATTGCAAATCCGATCACATCTGTAAAAAAACCAAGGTCTAGTAAACCCACATGTTTTGCTTTTAATTCTCAAATCCAGGTTGTATTGTCCAGATGACTGCAGCTTCAACCCAGTTTTCACTACAGCATATTCATGTGATCTTTAAAAGGATAAGATTATTTGACCAAAATGTATGTTATAATTATGACTTCAAAAGCCACCTGAGTCAAGAACAGAATCTTGATAACATTTGCATTTATGTACCTTCTTGTATCTAAAGAATTCAGCATATTAAAGACAAACTGTCTGTCCCACTGGTCAGCATATGAAAAGATTTTAACTGTACATACTCTTAAAAAGTAACAGTGTACTTTCACAAATTCAGAAGAGCTGAAAAAAGGCTAACAGTCAGATCCTTGAACCTCAGAATAAACTTTCTTACCTGATGCTGACTGCCTCATCAAGCCAGGCATGAAGGAAAAACAGCAAAGAGAAATTCAGAAGTTTTAGTACAATTCACAAGTTCTTCCATCTTAACTCATACAACAGTTTTTGAAGCATGCAAGCCAGTTGCCAGCAAGTCATATTTCTAAGCCCCTTTATTTTTTTTACTAGAGAACATGGGTCAAATTTTCAAGTGAGACTTTGTTAAAGAGACTTCTACTGAAGCTCTGGGAGACATTTTTATGTTGTAAGCTGTGATTTATTTATTTTTAAGGCGAGGAGTTCAGTGGTGCAAAGAAGTCCAACTGTTTGCTCCCTTTAAAAGGCTTGACTGACTAATTCTTGAAGTTTACTCAATTCTGAAGTAGTAAACAAGCGCTTTAACAAACTTGCCAATAAATATTCAGTTTACTCACAGCAGGATAAGCAAGCAATACACAAGTGAGATCAAAACATGTTTCAAATATGAACAATGCCTTGAGTGAATGAAATTGATTTTGGCAGAAGGCAGGATGTTAAATTTTTATTTAAAGAATAAAGATAGCAAAGAATAGAATTCTTAGTGCTTCTACGTACAGCAAGAGGAATCTAAAAGAAAAAAAATCAGAGTTCCCTCTGTCTTCACCTTAGTAACAGTAGGAAGTCTTAGTAAGATTTCCTGCTTAAAGCCCAAACACCATTCAAAAGAAAACTAGAATGTTGCTGAAAGTATGATCTAACCATGTTTAGCTGAAGAGAAACAAGTTAAAAGCATTTTCAAATACCTGTCCTGTAATTCAGAAAAAACACCGTGAACTTGGCAACATGAAAAGAGAGATTAAGAAATCAAAATCTAATTACAAGCCAGTTAAAAATATCAGTTATGATCTATAAAATTATAATCATATATAACATGAATAAAGCCAGTTTAATTGAAGTTATTAAAAACTCTACAGCACATAATGGGATCCCTTATCATACTTGACAGTTGACTGCTACTTACTGCTGACCCTCTGCGTTGTGATGAGATCACTCTAGCTTAAGGCATGTATTAATACAACATCACTTCTTTAAAATTAAGCTCTCAGTAACTTCTTTTGCAAAAATGCTTATCTCAGAAAAAGCAGTTGCAGCATCACAGACTGAATTAATGGAAAATACATTGTCATCTGGGAGACAAGTATCAGGCCAGGCAAATATGTCCAGTAAGTCACATATTATCAAATGTTACATCCAGAAGCATTTCTGCACATGCACACAAAAAGAATGAACACTGTTAAGGTTGCAGGCCTTTTCATGCTATTTTTACCACTTAGACATCTTAAGCTTTCTGAAGCCCATTTTTAAATACACAATTGTACTTCCACAGTGAGCCACATTCATACCGAAACCATCGCAACATGAACACTGCACAAATGGAGACATCATGAAATGAATAGTTGCAGAAACTAGTACTAGCAATCGATCATCTAAACCAATTCTTAGCAAGTTTAATGGCTCTACAGCTACAATGCAAATGGGGTTTCTGAAGTTCCCCGACAGAAATCAGCTTCTGTATATGAAAGGGACTGCTACAAATGCATTGTGACAGAACTGTACCAGAGCATTTTAACAAAAGCCATTGCTTACTGATCTTTGAAAAGTCTGAGGTTCAAAAAAAAAAAAAAAACAAAACCCCTAAGTATGGTTTCATATATCCTGCATCAAAGTTTAATGTAAAAACCAATGTTAAAGATATTCTTAATTTTCCTCAAGCACGAGAGATTTTACCCAAGCATGTGGATCATATGCAAAGGACAGAGGATAGCCTTGAGAGCTTCCTGATGACTCGTATAGCTCTCAAGATTATGTGTAAAGTAAGTCAGCAACACATATTGCATATAATATGACAACATTCTTCATTTAGAAACAGTGAAGCATTCTCTAGCAAATTTAACAAGAAGTTTGAAAAAGGTCTGTTAAGTTAGAAATGTGTTATCATTGTAACTGAATTAAGACAGAGCTCAAAGTTGCGACTTTTATTTCAGTGTCAGTGAATTTCCTGTTTCACTTCAGTGAACATTAAGGTTGTTTTTTTTTTTTTAATAAAGCCATAGCTATAAACGCAGACATAATTAGGATTATTAACTTGCAAATAACAGCAATGAGCAACACCAGACATGGGTAATTCTTGGAACTGACGATATTTAGTGCATGGTGTCCCTGCTCATAGCAAGGGGGGTTGGAACTAGATGATCTTAAGGTCCTTTCCAACCCTAACTATTCTATGATTCAAGAAGCCCAAACCAACCAGACCAAACAGACACTGAATCCAGCAACTCTCATTTACCCTGCTTGCTCCTGTTACCTGATCGCTGTTACTCCTCCCGAGGAAGAGGCCCTAACGCCATGGACTCACTGTTTGAAAGATAACAGCTGAGAGGAACGGTATGGGCTTCCCTTCCCTGAAAAGCTGCAGAGATGGCCACCCCCATATCTCTTACCAATACCATCTGGATTCTCCAGTGCCGTATCCACCTCTAGAGATTTAAAAGCTGAATTAGAATACATTTTGTAGACCTCAAAAGATCTGTAAGGAATACGTAAAAAACAAAAAACATAAAGGGGGGGGAGGAAATCACAATGAACATCTTTTCCTCTCATTGTGAGGCAGATATGGAAAAGATCTGCAACAACCAGAGATATCCTTAGTAGAGAAATTCAGAAAATAGGTTACATGTAATTTATTGATTTCACAGTGTTGTCTTTTTTTTTCTTTTTAATTTAAATTATTAAAACTCTTCCAGAACAACTTTGAATCTTCTCACATTTCCTAAAGAAGTCAGTTTAAGATCTAATTTTGTAATTGATACAGTAGACAATTATATTCTCAAATAGGGAGTAATACCATGCTGCTCTCTTTACTGCTCCTTTTCCCAAGATTTAATGTCATGTCAAAATTCAGAAAATCCCAGCAAATTAGCTAGATTTTGTTGAAATAAAGTTGTTCAAAACATTCCAGTGGGTTGTCAAAGCTGGGGACATAAGGAATAAAGTGAACACATTTAAAAATGCATTCAAAAACCTCTGGAAAAATATTTCAGGGAAGTTTTACTACAATACTAATGAGGTCAAAACCACTTTTTCCCCTTGTAGTTCACTTAAACTACAAATATTCAAGCTAGCCTGAAGTGTTCGGGGTGGGGGATTGACATAAATATGGGGTTTAGTAGATTGGAGTTACCATTATGTAACTTTATGATTTGTCTTTGCTTTTGCCTTTCCCCCACCCCCAAAAGTGATGTTCGTAAGGCAGTACTCAAGATTCTAATCAGAGTCTTATTTAACAAATTAGACTAGTTAAGCAAAACAAAGCAAACAAATTGCTCTATAAAAAAAACATCCAGTGCATTAGATACTGTGACTTCAGAAAGCAGGAAATGTCTTGATCGTGCTTACAAATAACACGCAGCGAGAGCATCTCAAAAGCTGTTTGCAAAATTGCTTCCTTTGGTTAGTAGTTAATAAATCACTATTACACGTTTCATTTATCATGAAGGCTTATTTATTTTAAGACATAGTTTTGTCTTTGATATCCTTTAAATGTGGAAATTAATTTCCTTATCTAAAAATTTTCACTCAGCAGAAGTTTCAGTCTGATAAACAAAATGCTGATTTTTAGGGAGTCTGGCAATGACCTTTGAAATGAAGTTGTTAGCCAATCCCTGTAGGATCCCTACAGGAAGAGCCAAGCTGCACTCCTACGTGTCTGTACTTCTTGATCTGCACTATCTCAAAACAGTACAACTTTCTGGAGTTCATAAATTGAATTCAACCTAAATATAGTTGCAGTCTGATCTATCCACTTGTTACAGCGATTGCAGTAAACCACCTTGAAACAGAACCCCACATTTATGTCAGCAGGCAACAAAAGAACCTGATTAGAAGTCAGAGCAGGTATTAAACTCCAGGCTTGATAGGCCTTTTGTGGGCCCAAACAAGAACAGCAGTGTATGACAATACCATATACCTGAACAGACCTAGACTGCTTTTTTTGGTTGTACCAACATGGTTGCTGTACTTAAAAGATAAAAGCCCCCAGGAGTCTCTGGACTGAGATTTTTAAACTTCTTTTGTCACCTGTATTAGGACTGAAAGCAAGAGTCATGAGGTACTACAACATTAGATGAATCTGCCCCATGCATCATTAACTCTTTGGAATCCAAGCTCATGTATGTGATCAACTACTGTTTAAGGGAATAATTACCTTTGTTTTTGAAACTTGTACTTCTAAAAGAATGACCCAGAAGAACACACGGGTATACAACCCAAAATATTTATCCCAAATGACCTTTGCTGACCATATCACTAGACAGAGTTCAAACCATTGCAGCATGTGTCATAAGTGAAAAGCAAAGAGCTGCAAGAAATTTCCAAGACTGAGTCATCTCAGGCTTCTGGGTTTTATAATAGCACTTAAATATTTGGTCTCTGTTTTTAATTGACAGCTTCTGTAAGTCATATTCAGTCTCACAGCTTATAAAATGCTTTGCAAAATCCCTATGGATATCAGGAATTTTAAGTAAAATCTAGGAAATAGTTTTAATGCATTAAAAGAAAGCCCATCTCCTGTTGTCCTGCTATTTATTTCATATTGCCCTGGATGTACTCTTACAGTTTCTGACTTAAGTTTCTATAAAAAGTGTTTTTTCAACATTATCAGTTAAAAAGCACTTGAACCAAAAGGAAACATGATGTTAAATGTATGTCGTGTATCAGTTTTACCATAGACGAGTCTGCTGTATTGTAAACGTGACAAAGATTAACACTAGCAACAAGTGTTCAGGCCAGAAGGTTTCCAGTGAATCAGAACAGGAAACCAATAAAGCGATCAATGGGAGGTCATGACTTTTTGATCACTGCACTATAAGGTTGAAGAATCTGGTTTTGATCTAGTGCTGTGTAATCAAATTAAACTTTGAAGTTCTGTATCAAATATGCAATTGAAACAGCAACAGTGCTAAGGAAGTACCCAACTTTTAAGCTATTTTCAAAAGAAATCAGTCTTTGGTAAGCCAGATTTTATCTATTGAGGGAATTTTTCTAAGATCTGACAAGTTTGTTGCTGTGAGATTGTATGCAATTCCAAAAAAAGTTCTAAGCTGACTTTGCCCTGGGAAGTTCCTATAAATAGCTGCTTGGTAAATGGAAGGAAAGTTCCCAGAAACTCTTCCTAGAAAAAGTTCTAATGAAAGTGTTTATTTGGAGTGAGGACATGGCAACAAAAATATGTTAAAACAGCAGCATGATCACACTGAATATAATGCAATTATTATAGTCAAGGAACTACCTAAATCAAAAAGCTCCTTCTCCCTAGAGCATGCATCTACAAATACAAAAGGTTACTGAAACCTCAAGCACTAACTAGAACACACTGGCTGATACAGAGACTGAAAAATGTACCCATTATAGGCAACAGTTACAGGAAATGATCATTTTGCACTTGTACTCTGTCTTTTTAAAGTAGGAGTTAAACTCAGCATTTTTAAATGGACTAAGTAACATTTAGTTTTGCCTCTGATTGCAGAAATTACTTCCAGCAGTGCTGGCTGCCATTCTGAGAGTGATAAAAGGACTTCAGGAGAGGTTTCCACCATGTTTCCACTGTTTGCCCCATTTATATTCAGATAAATTTAGAGAGACATATTACAAGTTAATACATTGCATTCCTCTCCTAAGCTCGTTTCCTACATAGATGGCACCTGTGTATGGTTGCTAACACAATTTCTCTCCCACCACCAAGGAAAAACTACTCAGATAAATTCAAACCAGTAGAACCTCAATTCCTCCACTCTTCAATCCCAAAAACTTGATTTCTACATAGAAATATAAGAGAGACCCTGACATATCTCTACTACAGCAGACAGGTCACACAGCTTCCAAGAGTCCAGAGAAGAGTATTATTGCTATGGTAATGAAATAACTTTATCTACAATCACTTCACTTGCTTTGGCAATCCAGACAAACTCTAAACAGGGATTTATAGTTAAGCACAGCTATATTAATCTCTAATGCTGCAATCAAAAACTAGATATATCTAGGGCTTTGACACAGTAGGATAGAGTCAGGAAAAAAGGGGGAAATGTTTGTAAAGAGAACAATCACCAATTTTCATGTGTTTTATCACAGAATCTAATCTGTTAGTGGTGGCAGTGAAACAGTTAATCTTTATACTGAAAACTTTTGCCCTCATCGATGTGAACAAAGTCATACCTATTCGGTTTGAGGGTTGACTGCATCACTGTCCTGGTTACACTGTTCACATTTAGAGGTTTCCTTCACTCTCATGAGAGATGGAAGATATTTTGTTGATGGTGGTGTTAGTGGGGGAAGGGAGAGAAATCGACTTTATCTGATAGAAACATGGAGTTTGTAACCAAAGATCTGTGGAACGGAGTACTATCCTTATGGAATCCATCCTACCTTTTTGGGCAAGTGTAACACATCTGTGTTCATGACACTATGAACTCCCATTCAAAATTAATTGAGTTAAACAACTGATGTTCATAAAATATACTATGCAATAACACTTCTGCCTGCACTGATAGCTTAGTTAAACCAGACAGTTTCCAAAGCTAGCTGTTTTATTAAGAGCAGGGTAAATAAACTGAAGAAAGTTACTGGAGAATTAAGTCTCCCAATCTGTTCAGTCTTACATGTCTGTAGCAACCTTGGTATCATCAAGCCAGTATAACATCTCTGACTCTCAAGGACAAGCAGAGTTAAAGGAATAAAGCAGTTCACTTTCTAAATCATATAGTATATATTTAACTATCCCATGTAGACAAAGCTGCTAAATGAGATTGGGTGTTTGCAAACCACATGACCTCACGAACGCTATCTTATCATATCACAGGTTCCTCAGACTGACCACAACCACTTAAATCAGACTCTGGCAGCACAGAGGCTCTGTAACTTTGACACATGCTGTAAAGCAACTACATTTTTAGCTGCCCAGCAGCCTTGCAAGAACTTTACTTGTGGGGAGGGAAAATCTCATGGTCTCTTGTCCAACTGTGCTTGCAAGATACGGTAAAAGAAAAGCGCATGATTTATTGTGCTATAAACTTCCACCACAAGTTGAAATGCTTACTTTGTAAATCTGAGGGCTAACATATTTCCTTTCAGGGACAACATTTCTTATCAAGTAGGAAAACATTTATAGAGAGCCACATATTTTGAAAGCATTTGTCTAGTAAAACAAACTATTAGGTCTTAATGGGATTCTAGACGCTATAGAGAAAAGTGCTTTGCAAGAGTTAATACAGTACCTTTAACAAACATCACAATTCTAGTGAGAACTGTGAAGTGAAAACCACGTAAAAATTGACTGAAATAAATCCCCCAAAGCATAGCTGGTTTTATGAAACCAAGCAAGAAAACTACACTTGCCAAGAGACAAATATACATCTGCCTGTACTACATGAAAAGCAAATAGTACACTCCTGCCAGAATAAAGGGGGGAAAATAAGTTAGCAAAAGACTGAATGGAAGAGCATTATGTCCAATCATAAATTTTGCCAAATGAGTACTAGGACTTTTTGGACTTGCTATTCTCTCCTTAGTTCTGATGAAAGAAGTATTACCTATTTCTGTTTCCAAGATATCTAAATGCTGATAAACCCGATCTTCTCCCATCCTCATTTGTCCATGTGATCTGATCTACTGCTATCACCCTATAAATACATCTTCAGAGGAAAACTTTTAAAAAAATTCTAGTAGGTTGAACTTTAACTAAAATTCAGCGTTTCCAGTTAATCCTTTTGTCTCCATCATGCAGAGCTCCATACAAATCATTTGTAGCTTTAAGGAACTTAAAGATGTGCCCACAATGCAGTCATGACTGCAACACAGCATAGGCACATCCAAAACAAGTAGCTCACCACCAGCAGTCCAAGTCCAGCAGGGTGAAGCTTTAAGTTATTTACCCTGCTTCTGAATGTAGTCTAGTGGTGCTTCAGTAAGAGAACGTTTGATTTGGTAAGCAATGAATCTGACTCAAGGGAAGAGGAAGGGAATGATGCTTCCCACTGCTATCCCATCATCAAGCCCAGATACTATTATTGCAAGAGAAACCAGGAGCTAGGAATGCTGCTAGAAGTGGCAAACCTATCTTCTGCTACTCCAGTGGGCCACAAGCAGCATCATAATTTTGTGCTCATCTACAGCTAATGCAGGACTCATCATTTAGCTGTTTGTAAAGACATTCTCTCATGTCCTCAGAGAACAACCTCGACCAAACTGTGCTGGGAACCAGAACCACACACTATTCCATACTGATTTCAGATTACTAGCAATTTAAAAAACCAAGGAGGAAATAATTTGGCAGCTTTTAAACACAGCTTAAATACCATAAACTCGTATGGTAGGTAAGACCAAAGAACAGTTAAGATGATTTAAACCTTCCTCCTGTACTATATGTACAATGTAGTACACTGCATTGGATTCTATTTAGGTGTTATATTATGTGGCCTCTATAGGTGTTTTTTTTCTTCCTTCCTACTGATGGCTACACTTTACTTTCCCTTCTCCATTTAGTTTCAGCAGTGAAAGCCTAGAAAGCTAACCCAAGTTACAAAACTCAGCCATATTACCAATTACTCCTCTGGTCATAACTTACGCATTATTTATCCTCAAAGTAATTACTTAAAGTGTCTTGAATTTTATTTACACAAGCAAAATCTTTTAAAAGCATAGTATTTAATCTCCAACTTTTATATCTCTTTTCATTAAGCCAATCTTAAAATGTTAGCTCACCAGGAGCAAGATCAGACCATGAGATAACACCTGTATCAGAATCTTACTGACTGCATTAGGTACTTAAAACATAGCATCAGATCCATTCCTAGATAAACTACATGTATGTGGGAATAGAAGAGTAGTAGACTAGTGGTCACTGCTTCTTTAAAAAGCCATCAAGTTTTCAGACAGTGAAAGTGGGAAAGACTTCAAGAAATCCCCCCCTTTTCTGCACTGTCAATATGCAAGAATAATCACCAGTCTTTTAATTAAAAGTTCTATTATAAAGCCTTTTAAAAGCCTCAGAAAATTATTTCTGTGGTATAATAAAGCTCTAGTCATCTGTCTTTATCTTTCCAACAGTAATGCTGAGATTCTGTTAACACGGACAGTTTGCAGAAGGTTTTCTGAGTGCTATAACAGTGTGCAATGCCAACATCAGGATTGTGTTTTGTTCAAATACCAAACACACATGCATAAGATTTGCACATTAGAAAACAATCTCATCCTTGCTTCCCCTCGAAATATTTCAAGCAATTATTTAAGAGTATATCTCATTACAGAGGAACAGCTAGGAGAAAACTAGTGCTGTAATTTGTCTCTGCCAGGACTATAAAGAATATGTTGTCAAAGAAAAAAAAAAGAAAAAAAAAAACAAAAAACCCAACCCAAAACCAACCCAAACCAAAAAGCATCATGAAGCTCTGAGTATTCTTCAACCGCTTCTAAGATTAAATCCCCCCCCCAACTACCAGATCCCCCTCAAGGATTGGAAAATGCTAAAAATGGATTTTA
>NW_009927174.1:0-59363 GCF_000696875.1 Nestor notabilis | reverse complement strand
ATTCCTGCTTTCTAAGGAAAAAGTGCATGCTAAGTGAAGAAAGCACTAAGTTTCAGTACATTCGTGCTCCCCTTCATAAGGCTGTCCCCTAATGCAGGTGGCCAATAGAGAGCAGAATCATAGCCTCATGGAACAATGCTCCACAATCCCAAATTGAAAAGGCTACTTGGTTTTGAGGACTTGCATAGATATCAGGCACAATTTAGCTTTTAATATGAAAATTGTCAGAAGACTAAAACAAACCTACATTTGTATAAATAAGAAACTGAAATCTAACCACAAAACAAACTCATTAGGGCATTCCAAAAGACAAAACTCAGCTAACAGTATGACAAACTTTACAAAGTTTCACTTGAAATACAATTTAAACTTAAACACTTCAATCCTAAATCACAAAGTCTGTAAGACTGGAAACCACTGGCTTTTGTCTCCAAAGGTGTCTTGTGGTCTGCCAGTGTAGCTTGTGGCTAAGCACGTCAATTCTAATCTTTTGTACCACTCCTGTAATCTAGGTAACACATACAAGCCTTGCAACATCCAACAGGAAGCAGAGACAGCTGCTGTGTAATATATATGTGAAGTGACTGCATGTACAGAGGGGTAGTGCATGAAATGCAGAACTTCAGCAGTTTACAAATCATTTAATTCCATTCAGTTTTGAATTAAAAGTACAGAGTGGCAAACTACAAAGAACCTCCTCCTTTTTTTCTCCAGTATGTGATTTATGTTGCAGTAACTAACAACTAGTTCAAGGTTTATCTTAGTTTTTCTTAAACCTTCAACTTTACTTAATGGAAACTCATAACAGTCCAAACTTGCTACATAAAGTAACTGCTTTGCTTCAGTACTACCTACTGAAGTGGGATACTTTTGAATTGTAAGAAGTTTCACAAAAGTTGCTTTCACTTGACATTTCAGTGTCTAATCAAAGACAACTTCTATGAGGTACTAGCACTTGTGCAGCCAGAGAGTATGTATCCCATGGTACAAATCTTGCAATGCCTGTGTAGTCACACCATTTATTTCACATCAATTAAAGCACATTAACTGTAAGGTCAAGTGCTCACCAGGCCTTATTTTTCTTGTGCCAAAGATAGAGCAACAAAGTTTATGTACCTACTGACAGGAGTCAGAAGCAGCAGCCTGTCAGGACTCCACAATGAAAAAGCCCTGTAGGTGAAAATCCTACTAAGCTAGAATTCAAGAATGCTGTAAAGAGCTTAATGGCAGAAAAGTGGAGGAAGAAAGAAAATGCTAAGTGGAAAGATTTCTATTAATGAAAAGAAAAAATGGCAACGGGGCATGAATTTCTGAAAAGGCAAGCACAATGTCTAAGTCTAGTGCCTATTAAAAGCTCTGAAAGAAGTTTATATCATGACCTCCTGTTTGTGACTATCCTCAAAATTTCAGGCTTTCACAGTAGTTTCAGCCTTCAACAATAAAGCCATAAGGCATAAGCAACTAACAACTTTGTGCCCAACAGAGCAACTCAGCCAAAAGGAGGAAAGGGAGTGCAGCACTAATCTGACACTAAATACACATGACTTTTCACAGGATCAGCTACTGGCTAACTAGAAATACAGCAGTCTCTGTATTTCTGTGTCCTTTCATTATGCACCAGCTGCTCTTCAAGTATTAGTAGGTTGTGCAAAAGATTAAAGGATCATTATAAATTTCTAGGCAACGAACATAAAAACAACTGACATGTACACCAAAGTTAAAATTGCAAGTTAATAATTATTGACTTACCTGTAAGGGAACTCTGAGTGAAGTTATAGCTGCACTGAGGAATTTAAGTATGAATTCAACATTTCACATAGTAATATAGATTATGTTCAGTACTTCTATTCTAACCCATACTTGGTTACTTGAGTTAGTGCAAAGGAAGAGCTGCCTGTGAGTAGACCTAAGATGCTGTGCATAGAAGAAAAGTCCACAACACAAGTCTTGTCATAGTGTTCTTAAAGCTCCAGATTTTGTCTGTTTGCTCTCCTGAAGTGTTAATCAAATCCAAGTTAAAGATCTCGTGTGAAGTAGTGAACATACCATTCAACTTACCATGTCACCAAAATCCATTGGTTAGGTATAAGAGGAATCAGGCAGATATTTTGTTAAGAACAAACCAAAAATCCAATATAGTAATTCCATTTCTAGTTATTTTACCCCATTTGAAAGGTAAGGAAAAAGGCATCATCTTTTCCAAACCATCCTATGTTTTTATGACCTTTTTTCTATTTAATTTACCTTGTATAGTTGATAGCAATGTACTTCATTGGTTCAGTTTTGGATACCTTACTACCAATTTCCAGTATGTGCAGTTTGACTCAATAAGAGGAACACAATTTGAATTTACTAAAAATAAGGCTTATAATACGACTTGAAGGTTGACTGTAGCATTAGTATTCCTAGAAGAACAGTAAAAGCAGCTGAAATTCATCCTTTAGGCTACAAGCTGCACTGTATTTAAACTGCATGTGAAATTTTGAGCTCAGAAAAGAATAGTCACTCAGATTACAACAAAGGGCAATTGGCTGGAAGTTTTTTACAAGTATAAACAGAACTTTTAAAAATCAATAATAATAATTTGAAATTATATACAGAGTTCTGATATGTAGCTGATTTAGGTTACCACACTGGAATAGCTGAGAGAAGTATCCGAAATCTGAAGTTCAAACTTCTCTCCACCACAAAGCCCAGAGGTGTCACAGCAGCAATCTGTTCCACCTGTGCAGTAGTAATACCCCCAACCCCACCCTCTTTTAGTGGAGAGGATTCAGTTTTAGGTCCTGGGCAGTAACAGTGACCCTCTTTGCCATCCTCTGTTGTTCCTTACTGGTGTCCTAGGTTTGCCCTGTCCCTGGCTACTAACCTGGCTTGCCAACACTGATGGAACAGCAGACCTTTCAGTGGAACCCTGTGATTAGGATGGATCATGCTGTTGCCACATCTGGGTACCATCACCATCTAATGGATCACATCACAGGATAGAATTCAAGTACCTAGAACATCCTGCATGTGATACAGGAACACGTGCATTCACATTGCTGGACAAAGACATGAAATAGCATGTATCTTAAGGCCAGAATATGGATTTATTTGCAGTTGCTAATATTAAATATAGTATTTGTTCATTATTTTGTTCCATCCTTCAGATGGAGAACCTACAATAATTCTGACGTAAAGTTCTGTAAAAATGTAGTACTGGAGAGAAAAAAAAAAGTTCAATAGGAAGAATCAAAATTGATGGCCATGCCAAGACATTTAATCTTGTTTCATACACAGCCACCCCACTCCTACATTAAACTATAACTTTTGCATCCACTTCTGTCCACAGTTCCATAATAGCAATATTTTAGATAGTAACCATGCAGTCACCAAGAACTCTGTTGCTTTACCAGTGCCTTTATACATGTTAACCCAGTTGGAAGGTTGTGGTCAGCATGTCACATACACCATCACCCTATCTTCAGGAAGATGGATTTGCAAATTCGTAACGTTTCTTTTAGCTTTTGCGGAAGTAGGATCAAAAAGCAGCTAGCCAAAACCCAAAGAACATGGTCATTAATGGATCTACACACAAAGACAGTTCAGTGCAGATCTAAAAAAAGTTGATTATATAAATTGGTATTGACTTAATTACACTAATCCCGACATTTAGCAGTTGAGAGAAAACATTCTGACTGACTCTTACTATTGCAATTTTACTCAGATTTCACTGTTTCAGGAAACACTGCAAAGTTCTTTACTTAGTAGCTATGTTAATTCAAGACTTAATTATTACATATTAGCACCAACTTACCTATAAATACTACATACATTTCAGACTTAACCTTACATTATCTCAAAATCAGCCCCCACAGTTATGCTCAAAATAAAGGACTGTGCATAAAGTATTAATTTCCCTCCCACATTTTATTTAACAAATAGACAAATAGATACATAACTGTTAACAAAAGATATTAGTAAACGAGGACTTCCAGGCTCTAGGAAACTACATATAAGGAACCATTCACAAATGCTGCTAAGGTAGATCATGTCTACTACATACAGAGTTTCTTCCTATTGTTTCTATCTATCCTAGAATAAGATCTTTATTCCTACAGTGCTTACGTAGTTTGGAAATTAAAGATTAAGCCACAACAAAGCACGCATCAGGAAGAGGAGTGCTCATCTACATGGAATTAATCCAACTCTGCCATTGTTGAAATTCACATTCTCCCTAGATGATATTTACTTTCAATCAAATCGAAATGAAAGCAAGGATTTGTCTAGACTTCACTGTTCAGGAATCACTGATATTAGTCAGAATTACCATTGTTCTGTGTGCTCAGGAACCTCATCTTCATTCCAACCTGTTCATAATAACACACACATTAAAAACGGACGCAATTGTATACCTTCATGGCAACTGAGTTGCTCAGCCAGGCATATGACAAATGCTTGCATAGAGAAAATTATGCAACAGCTTTCCAACAGTAACTCCACTTTTCTCCAGACCAGTGGTTTCTTACCTACTCTGAGCAGAGGAAAAAGTCAGTACAGTGCCTTAACTAGTCATGATGCAAAATACCTGGCTTTCTGGGAATTCTACAAGCAACTTCAGTTTCTTATAAGGAACAAAGCAAGCTATAGTCCTTTAATGGAAAAAGCCAGGTTACTGATTTTTTAAACCTGTTTTTAAGTGATTGGTAAAGGTGCTAGACTGATAGCCCTAGAGACTATCATTAATCTATAGCACAGACAGCATTCCAAGATCCTCCACTATGTCATAAATCTCAAGGAATTGGTCCTAATGGGTTGAGTCCAGTAAGACTGTTATGAAAACACCACCTATGCTTAAATAAAGGATATGTTTAATAAAAGCAAAAAGGCAACAACAAATAATTAGGCTGTATTGCTCGAGGATACTATAGTTTTAAGCAACACTATCACAGCTGTGCATTCGAAGGCATATGGAAACAGAAGCAGAGTACAGTGCAAAGATGACGGGGCATTTTGCACACAGTGTAGTGTTAGGTAAAGACATTTCTTCACAATGCAGAATGAACTGAAATGAGCACAGCAGTTACATAAGCCATTCTGGTTTCAGGACCACCTGATCTTTTTAACTAACAAAGTTATTACAACTATTAGAGCAAGGAAGTTTGAAGACAGAAATTTCATAGGTTGAAGTTTTTGGCAGTTTAAAGCTTCAAAATCTGTTAACTGATATTAAGCAAGCATCCTTTTTCTTTTTAAGCAATCTCAGTATACTGCCAACGTAAAGTTCATCCTCGTAACAGCAAGAATCAAAAAAAAAAGATCTACACATGGACTCTTCTGCTTGCACAAATGCAGTTTAGTTTCTACCTAAATTAGCCTTAGAAGTTGTATCAAATGAAGACATGAAGGGACTTACTTTCATGCACACAGCTCCAAATGCAGTAAATGCAACACATTGCAATGCAATCAACTCATGAAATTAAGGAAAACCCAAGACAAAACATAAAAGCTGGTCTCGTTCCATGTCAAATGACATAACTAAGCAATTTTTTGTTCTCTTAGATCCCAGAATCAGGGCAAAATTCATGCATAAATGTTAGTTTTATTGTATCCATTTAACAATGTACGTTGGCAAAATCAGGTACTGAAGCTGTAATAACTACTAGATAAGCAAAACCTGCTACAAATGAAAGATAGAACAAAAGTTGCAAGCAGAGACATTAGTATTTTATCACTTACCTCATGGTGCAGCTCAGCTATCTGATCTTTCAGCTCTCTGATGTACTGGTTAGAATCAGATTTATTAAGCTGCCCTTGAATTTTTCCTTCTTCTTTCTGTTTTGGTTAAAGGAAAAAAAAAAATCTTACTCAAATTATTCACAGAGATACTGTATCAAAAACATTATTTTAACTGTTTACATATTTTTGTCATGAACAGAAGCTGTTTCCAGACTCTAACCAGTATTTTTCATCTGGCTGAAGTTACAGCAGGTTTCTAGGGGTCTCAGCAGCTTAGATCAAGTTGACCTTTTCAATACCAACCTTAGTACAGGCAGGATTCCATGGAGGAGCATGAAGAATAATGAAGCTCCACAAGTGAATTCACATCCAATGTACATGAGGCTGCATATGCAATTTAGTAAAGAATCCCTACAGAATGCTATCAATGTATGGAATGTATCTTAAGAGTGCATTATTTTCACTAATGTAGTTTTCTTTTAGTAACAAGGAATTTCCTTCATCTCCAAGTGACGAGTAAACATGTTCTTTCCTTGCATAGTAGGACATGCACTGGGAAACACTACATAGCACAAGCTTTCTTCTCCCATAAAAAATGTTGTAATATATAAAACATTGAGGCATTTATCCTACAGGAATTCCAGAGAGCATAAGTGAAGAAGGGTATGTCCCCCAGCAGCAATGCTGCAAGAGGTATAGAGAAAAACAGGCAAACAAAAAAAAGCCAGAGATGAAAAGGAATGCAAGATTTCCCTCACTTGTCAACCAGATGCAGCTCCTAAGTTTCAAGATGTCTAAGTAGGTGTCACCTGCACTTGAATGCCTGCAACACCAGCTTTCAGCTTGCCTTTAAAGGGAATCCTAATTTGACTGACCATAAGTGGTAGATCTGAGATAAATAACTACCCTTGATAGAGAAGACATCCAGCTTGCTACTAGTAAGTCAAGAGCAATGTTGTTGGGTTTTTTCCAGCTGAGAACAGAAAGCACCTTGATTTTGTGTAAATAATCTCTTGACTGTAAATCATATACAACCAATATACTACAGAAATACAAATATAATGGGAATATCTGATTTTTCTACCTGTAGCTCATTTTGTTAAAGTTTTAATCATACTTAGAGAAGCAAGGAGTTAATTTCAACAACAGGAAAGTTAAAAGTCATTCACAAACAGAATTTAAACACTTTTAGAATGAAAGGTGTTGACTGTTCCTCAAAATACAAGACAAAAAGCTATAATGGAGAGGTTCTTTCCAAAAATCCCTCTGAAATACCAGCACCAGGACAGAACGTGTACCAGGACATTAGGGGGATGGATAATATACCAGCTTTCCAACCCTTCGCTGCATGAAGGGATAAACCTTGAGCACTGTTAGTGTTGGCAATCTTGAAGCAATTTCTGTAATTTCAAGCTTTCTTTTTCTTGCAGCAAGGTATGCATTACAATATTACTTAAAAACTTTGTCATATTCATACTAATTCACAGAATCTGCAACACAGGCACAAGATCCTTTAATGTGTAATTCCATACTGAGCCTAGTTTCCAAGGCTCAAATTCACAAACACACACAAATTAACATTATTAATTGTTCCTGCCCTAAATAGGTAAAACATAAAGCAGGCCCCCATCATCTCCCTTTACAATGGTGACTATTGGTATTGGAGAAGCCAAAACAGAAGTGACACAACCTGCAGACTAAAAATACTGCTGTTCATACCTGTAGATAGAAGAAGTTTCATTGTTGTCAGAAACTAAGATTCCAGACAATGAGAATGACATCTCTTGTGGTAGCAGGAACATATAAGAGAAATGCATGTCTAAGTCTTTGTTCTCTGTTTGAAACCCTGACTTTCAATTTAAGCCTCTTATTCTATGGAGTCGGGATTACTACATAACCATATGCTACAGTATCAAAAAGCAAGAGTAAAGCAAGGTTTTACCATAAATAGAAGATAGTTATCACAGCCCTTTTAAAATGAAAGTGTAATAAATAGCTGAGCTTACATTCAAACTGAGTGCACAAGAGGACATCAAACTGGCATTCCCAAATCAGAATAAGCTAACAACAGAAGCAGCATCATTTACTAGCTTAAGCTTGGCACTGCACAAATAGCTGAAAGCTGCTACTGTTTACTATACAGAGCATACCATATTGTGAGTTATACACTTTCATTATATTTAAGTGGGTTTCTTGTTACTTTTTATTCCATAAATAACACTGTAAAATTATTGCAGATATTGCAGAATAATTTGACATACGTATTTGCTCATGGAAGAATTGACTCTAGCTCCAATCAGTTGGAGCTGAATGGAAGGCATAAGCCTGGCTTGCAAGATCCTCATTATTAGTGAAGGGCAAGTAAGATTTAGTTTTCATTTCAGAACTACAGATTTTGTAGAGCTCAGAATTCACAAAAAACACACTTAACACAAAAAAGGAACCCTACAGTGGCATTTTATACAAGCATGCTTAAGGAAAAAGTCATGCTGTAACTTCCTCTTGCAACATTAGGAACACTAGAGGTCAGGAGCTGATCCTTCTAACTGGCTGCAACAGAAATGAGGTATTTCTAGCTAACTAAATAAGCTATTTAAAAGTTCTATAAGCTACAAAGTCTGTCTACAGTGGATAAATTCAAAGGATGACATATAAGAAATTTTAGGATGAGGTGTAAGAGTCATCTTCACAGCTGTTCATCTCTCTGAGCAAAGATAAAATTCTACCTTTTTCTTCTTAAATAAGCCAAGTTGATCACACTAGTAATGTAGTTTTTTTAAGACTCATGCAGGTCCAGCAGCAAACCACTGGAAAACATGCAGGGGTCAGACACTGTAGCGTTAAAATATTTTTAAATTCTTACCAAAATAATCTAATTTAGAGAACAAATAAGTAGACAGCTGAAAGTTTACATATTTCAAATGAACCCAAGTAGTTACCTATTACTGATTATCATAAAAACTTAGTTCTTACTGTTTTAATCAAGTGTTCTTAATATCATCCTAGAGTCTCTAAGGAGTATTGTCAGCATGCGTGCATCTTGAGACTGAAAACCTCTACCACAGCAAAACAAACCCTACATTCTGCCCCCATGCAGGTTAGATTCCCACTTTTACATCTAATTCTGGATGACACTAGATTAGTACTATATAACACAGTTATATGCCACTGTGATTGGTGAAAGCCCTGGAGACAGCAAGCACACTCATGCTCCAAACATTTATCAACACACATGGAAACTGCACAAAAGATTTAATATCTTAACTAAGAAACCTTGAGTAGCTTCAGCTTGGATTTGTGTTTCAAACATAATACCAAACTACATAGATACAATTTCTAACTCTTGAGACCGATCTAGTCATGAGGTAACTGACATTAATATCAGTGTTACTATTTGTTTGGTAATGTGAATTAAACTTGACCAAGAAACAGAGGGATGGGGAATTAGCTAGGTAATGAGTGACATCAAAGTGGGACAGAAACCAGGAAGTAAAGACACAACAGGTAATAGAAGTGAAACAAAGGAAAGGACCTTAGACACTAACACTGATGGATTCTTGCAGATTTCATCTTCAGCCTACTATCTTCAGGATATGGCTGTTGCATTTATTTAGTTAGCTGATGTACTGCAGGGCAGCTGAAGATAATAATCTTCCAGGAATAACTACCAGCTCTTTATCATTCATTTGCTTCTCTGGAGATGTGTGCTTTCCATTCTTCCTTACAATACCTTCCATACTGTAAGGTATTAGACAGTCCCACTAATATAAGATAAATGAAATTTCTTTCATGTAGCTTGAATTTAATTGAATGCTTCCTATTTTAGCATTGGTTTTAGTAGGAACCAGGCATTTACCTCTGCATTGGTTTTATACAGTGCTTGAGTAGTTTTGTACTTATGTTTTATACTCAGGTCAACTGTACTAGGTCAAAAGTAAATGTTAAAGACTCCACTTATAATTACAAGTCTTTAATGAATGAACATCACACCTTTTACAATGAAACAGCATAAGCAATTGGTGACCTCTCTCCATGTTTGGTTTGTTGATTATTTATTTTTAACCTAAGATTATACACATAGCATGTGGGCTGTTGGTTTGGTTTTGGTTTTGAGGGGGAGCACTATTATAGAAAATCTGTGGTATTTGGGGAGGTCACAACAACAAAGAATAGCTGATCTCTAGGCAAATAATAGTCATTTTGAGTTTAAAATTAACATACAGTGAAAAAGCCAGACAATATATCAATTAGCAAAGTGTGAGTATTTTCACAATAGTAAAATAATGAAAGCTAGCCAATTCTGCAATCTAGAAATTGTTTAAAAACCCCTGCAGTCATATTTGATTTAATCCCTATATCCATTTCCCTGCTTCTGCATCCTGGCCCCACTGCAGTGACTACCTCCTCTTCCCAGATGGGGTTTTTAGAAAAGTAATGCCAGTTGGTGTCACACTGTAATTAAAGATCCATCATCTTGTGTTGCTGCTTTTGAAGATTAATAGCTGCCCCCAGTCTTATGGTCTCTTCCAACAGACCAACTCCTCTAGCACCAACAGCGTTAGGAAACCTTCTATCAGGCAAGCAAACACCCTAGTGGCCAGGTATCACCTCTGCTCAAAGAAAAGGTGCTTGTTAACAGAGTAGAAAGCCAATACACAATCCAACCTCCTGTCTCAGGGACTGTGTATAGCGAGGGAGTAGCATGGGCAGCAAAGCAGGAAGTGAGCCCTAGAGATCAAAAAATAGGTGCTAAAACAGAATTCACTTAGGCCCCTTCAGTTTTGGAAGCTCTTACCTCTCATCCTGCTCATCAAGAACTACAAAGTGACTGTACTTGCATGCATACCAGAAGTTACACCAAGAGCTCCTGAGAAAATCTGTTCCCCAAAAATTTGCTTCTTAGAATGAGGAAAAATCCTGCCCACCAAAAAGTATTAGTTGAGATTCATGGTTGTCATCATGCTTAAATCTTTGGCTTTCAAAGAGAAAACCAGCTTTTCTGTATCTTCAAAAGCAGCAGCAGCTAGTTTCAAGAAACATACCTAACGCCTACTGAGAACTACTGAGCATGTGGAGACATTCCAAACTCAAGTAACATAGAACCAGGATTGCACATCTGGCAACACAAGAGTGCAGGGATAGACTGTTTCAAGGAATGCTGATCTTAAATACCTGAACCATTACTGTATAGTATCCTCCAAAAATCAAGTACAGTAGTCAAACCAAAGTTTAAATAACAAATAAATAAATATACACTGGAAACTTCCTGGAACTCAATGGAGGCCCTAAGCTTGCTTTTGCTGCTCAACCAAGGTTTAAATATAAGAAACAGAAGATCAGTGTAATCAAACTTCAGTTGCAGGTGTTTCATCCCAAGAGGAACACAGGCACAAAGATTTCTGTAACACTCTTGATGGTCAGATCAGAGTAGGAAAAGAGATACACACGAACAAGAAAATAAGCCATTTTAAATTATCAGAAAGCATCTAGGATTATTTTCCCTTTATTAACTGTGAACTTAACACAGAGAGAAAAAACCCCAATGCTTTAGGCAGCCAAAATCCAGGCACACCAGACCGTTGCTGTTCCTCAGGTGACTGTATATCATCTTTACTAAAAATGTCTAGAGGGTTGGACATTTCCTTAACACCCTTGCTTTGATCTTTTCTTAGAAATATTTACTTGGTAACAATCTGCCTCAGCCTCTTTTCAGAGGAGGCTTTTAAAGTCTTACTCTGTGGCAAAAGACACTGCATTAAAAATGTAAATGAAGTTTATTCAAAAGGGTAAATGTGGTAACTAGTGTCCTTTCAGTGACTTTACAGTGACTCATTCTAGACTTTCAAAAAACATCACTAACATCACACACTACTATTGATAAGAGTAAAAAAAAGTTTCCTGTAATTTGAAAAGATGGAAACAATTTCTCTACCCAACAGTCAGTACTTGGAAAAGTTATTAAACAGAGGTCATAGAAAGGCTTCATTCTAACGAAATAGTGCTAAAAGTTTAAACTGTGGGGGAGACAACTAGCACAATCATGGATTTCCTTTACAGTTGTTCTCAAAGCAGCTTTGACATGGTTAGAGATAGGGTAGATGTGACAAAATTCTCTGAATCTGCCAGGAAACACATCAGGAGGAAGTGATGGTACCCCCTGTACAGATCCACGTAAGCAAGAGAAGAACGAATTCTTATAGATAGTTTTCACTTTAAGATTACTCAGACCTGAGCAGGGTTTCCCTATATCACAAGTGTGCTCTGTACTTCTCCAACCCAAACCAGCCATGGATAATTTTAAGCCATGGATAATCAATAATTTGATGAAATGTCTTGCTTGAATCTTGCTAAATAATTCCAAGTCACATTTGCTTCCCAAGGGTTTTATAAGCTGAACTGCAAAGTAAGAAAAAAGTAAGGAGACAATGGAGGAGGAAAAGGTTGATAAAGTAAACCTTTGTTTATACATAACTTCAGGGTTTTTCTTTATCACTTCTGGGGCTTAGTTATATGCAACCCAAGCTAAACTTCAGTTTGTTGGGTTTTTTTTGTTATTTTTGCTAAGGAATGATTTACACAATATACATCATGTATTGAACTATTCCTTGCACTTCAATATGCTTAAACAAAAGTTTAAAAGCTTAGGATCAAGAACTGAATGCCTGACCAAGATGACATTCAGAATATATAAAAAAATAACTTCCTTACATCACAATAAACTGAGATCTTGCTGCATAGTTACATCGGCTGTTAAATGATAGAGTTCTATCTCCTTCTCTGTCATTATTACTAACCAAACCTACGAGCAGCACAGAAACTGTGATTTAAATCTAGCATTTGTGCATGTAACGTCAGATCAGTTCTTATGTGGGAGTAGTGATACTCTGCATTACAAATTTAACACCCGTGTCTTGCACTTACATCAACATTTAAAAGAAAACTACACGGTTTAGGTTAAGCATTGCTATGGACCATGTGGACTGGCACTAGATCTCTAGAGCTTCTTAGAAAAGCACCATCCCTCTCAAAAAAAGGAAGGTTATGTGGTGAGTTAACTTCCTCCATCTTTATCAGCTTTGAAACAATATGACCAGCAGACTTACTTGTGATTCTCTGTGTTAAAAGTACGATTACTTTGAGACCCACACTCCAAGACTAGCCGAATGTATTTATGGTATTAAACATTGCATTTCAAGTCATCAAGGCAAATCAAGATTTAAAGGCCCTCTTCTCACCACATCAGGTCATAGCAATTCCAGTGACAAGCTGAATGGAACAGAATGCTCTTTCTCCAATGAGGAAGAAGCTATTTTAGATTTTCAACTTCCTTAAAAAGCAGCTTTGGTTTATAGTTTACAAGCTTTGGGAGTTACAGCTTTCCAACTCCATGATTACCTTTTTTGGTGCAGGTGTTTCAGAGGCCTTTGAGCATGAGTATCCAAAAAGGAAGTTTTGGTCATAAGTTTCATATTTGCTGGCAAAAACACTGGTCAAAAATATGTTTGTTTACAGAACCTTACAACAAACAAAAAACCTAATTGTCACAGCCAAATAAAAGCATTTCAAGTCACATCTAGAATGGCACAAATAAGTAAATTGATGTTAGAGGAACTTATTTCTACCAAATCACTTTTGTTTTAAATGTCTTTATGTGGTTAACAACCAAAACCTGTATTTCACAACTAAAGAAGTTATATTTCAGGCTAGTACAAGTTTGAGATGAATAGTTCACCAAAAGCCTAACAGGGCAAACTCATTAAATTAGAAACATGAACCACAGCCACAGAATGACTTCATACTGCATACAAAGAAAGCACAGCCATTCTCATTTGTGCAGAAAATAAGGAAGCTTACTAAAAGACTGAAGATCAAGAAATCAAACAAAAAAAAAAAAAACAACAAAAAACCCAAAGCCACCTAGAACATGAGAAAATGGAAAAAACATAACTAAAGATTGCATCATGCAAAGCAGTAATTGTGAAAACAAAGGAAGGATGATGCAGAACAACCAAACATGAGACAACGCAGTATCATAACAAAAGAGGGGCAGCATAATCTTTGGATGTATTAGCCCAAGTCATGAAATAGATTACATTCCTGCACTTCTTTACCTGTCTTACAACAAGGTATAAAAATTTGCATGAAATTCTGGCACCCATAGCTTAAGCAGAAATATGGAAAGGAACAGGAGAGAGCTGTGAAATGACTGAGCACTGGTGATTTGATCAAACAGAAAACCAAGTCAGATGTATTTACATTAACAGATGAACACAATTCTAATTGGGCAACGGCTATCAGAAGAAACATTATGTTCATTATGGGGTTCACCATTTCTTCATTTCATAAAATCAAGACTAGAGTACTTTTGGGGAGACCCACATCAGTCAAACAGTGGAAGCAGGATGGCAGCTAAGTCATTGCTAAAGGAAAATAATGCATAATGAGCACTGTTTCCTCGCCTACAAACTCATGTTGTTTGAAGCAACCTTTAAACCTTTTTCTTTGTTGGGTATTTTATTTGGTTTTTTTTTTTGTTTGGCCTTTTTTTGGTTTTTAGTAAAATCTAAAACATGAGTAGAACAGTGACCTAAACTCAGCTACTCTCTTATCTTCCTAGATGATAAATGATTCATATGCAATGCTTACTGTACTCAGCTAAGTATTTCTAATGTACTGATCACAGCATCATCTCAGTGTTAGGTGATTAAAAGACATGATTCCTTTGTCTTTTAATAAATTTACTGCCTGCTGCACTAGAAAAAAGAATACTCAAAGTGAAAATTCTTTTTGCAAGCTCTGTTAAATTTATTTGTCCATTCCATATATGAAGAGATGCAACAGATGCTGAGAAATCACAGGAAAAGAAGGCTTTGACACAACACAGTAAAATCATCATCTTGAAGGGAAGATTTTAGAGGGAAGAAAGACACCAGCAATACCAGTTAAAAATAAAAGTAAACTAGAATAATAACTTGTAATTTAGAAATAATAACCAAGAAAACCTTTGAAGATAGGCACAGCAGAATTCAGACAGGACAACAGTATATGAAGGATAGATTACAGTAAGGCATCATGATTTCTCAAAGCCAAGAAAACATAAACAGTCATGTCTGGTTCTCATCAAGGGACAGTGAAAGCTCCAAAAGGAACTGAAAGCACAAGGAACAGCACGGAGGCCAAAGGATGCATCTTTAGATCCTACAGTGATATGACAGCAGTAAATAACGTGTGTAGTTTCAAGATTTACATAAAGGGAGTAAGAGTTTTACAACAAATCTTCCAATGCTGGTCATAGTAGAAGAGGAGTAAGCACAGAGAAGAATTGTTGCTGGAATCAGGATGTGTGCATTTTTTATTTTTTGGGGGACAGAGAATGTTTTTAATCTAATCTATTTATCAGCAAAAATTACCAATCATGGGACAAAAAGAAATACAGAAATCAGTTTCACAGTGCATTGCCTGTAGCATAGTACTTGCACAGAAGAAATTATTAACAGCTCACAAGTCTGCCTCTAAGATAGATTTCAGGCCTTTAATTATAAAGGAGGCCCACTCAGGAAGATAGCATTATCCCAATTGGCAAAGCAGAGCATTGCATTCAGAATAGGTTAATAAGGAAAGAAAGTGGAAGAAGAAAAACAACCCCACTAATACAGAAGTTATCAGCATCAGGTTCCACATTTAAGGCCATCAGTTGTTACCTGGATTTCTAGTTCAGCAATATGCTGTTGGAGCTCAGCCACAGCTGCAATGCGGTCTGCCTCACGGAGCCGGACTGCCATCACCTCTTCTTTACTCTGAAAGAAGTAACAGATTGAAGCTAACAAATAATATCAGTTTCAGTTAATTAAAGACAGTGCCGTGCTTTTACCCAAACTCATGTCAGTAAAGAAAACTGAATATACTGCTGTGTGAACTACCACACCAAGTGACAAGGCATACTCTAGAGAACCCTAATTTAATTTTAACCAAAAGAACTGCATAATCATCTAATATCAATTCTAAATTACAATAACATCTATTAAAAAAAAAGTATAGTTTTGAAAACATGCCATTATAGATTTCCAGGGCCATAAAAAATTGTCTTGTGTTCCAGAAATGTTGATTGTAAATTAAGAAAAAGTATCAACATACAAAACCCCAGCTCATGCTTCAACTTTTGACTTCATGTATAAACAAAACTACACAAGTTACCTATTTCATTATTCTCTTTATAAAAAAACCAACCCCAAAACCAAACACAGGAGCACAGATGTTCTCAATCTTGTCTAAGTCCAGGTGTCTTAGTCACAATATACAATAAAGATTTGCAAGACAGTTTAGAATAAAATTCTAATGTCTGTAACCTACTATCAGACTCCTGATGTAAGTTTAACCTGTCAGTTATAATGACAGACAAGTCGAGTTTTGATAACAGAAAAGGATATTTCCTTATTTCTGTTTTATGAGGCAAGTCCTCAAAACTTCAGAGCAAAAAACAACAGCAGAGAAAAAACAGTGATAGATACTGACTTAGGAATACTTTCAGATAGAATATAAGTAATTCTGGGGAAGAGCCAGACTAGGTCCAGGTACACGTACTTTTATGGCAGACTGATGTAACTGTGCAAACTGTAGTTACTGTACATCAGTTCCAGTATTTCAGTTATTTTAATATGTGCTTTAAACTAATAGTACTTAAACACCCTTCATTAGACAGTTTGGTTGAGACTGAATTGAATATGCCAAAGCTTATCTATAGTAGCTACTTGAAAACATGCTGTTTGTTTTAAAACAGTGGTTCCTGCAGTGAAGGCACATCATCTACATAATCCAATTAACAGCATTTGTAATCAGTGGAGTCCATTTCAGAGGAACCCATCATGTGCTAACTCATTATTGCTAAATTCTGCTGCACAATTACTTGAATGAAGCCAAAACCACAAGTCCACAGGATTGCATGTATCTAACTGAAAGCTGAAGGACAGACTGGCTTGGTTTGACTTTGATATCTGAAGTCAACAATGTTGCTCTAGATGGCAGTGATGCTTTCTCTCTGAAACAGAACATGTTCTCAATAATTACCACAGAAGTTGATAAGGTAGGAAAGACAAGACCAGGGTGGGGGCACAAGTCTGATGTTGCAAATTCTTTGGCAAAACCAATTAGAAAACTCAGTGCTGTGTTTCAAGAAACAATATGAAATTAAGTCCTTCCTGTAGAAGCAGTCATCAGATAAAACACGAAAAACAACACTACACACCAGTGATAGTTGCCATATAGGTGTTATGAGGTGCAATTACTTCAAATATTTTAATTTCTACATATGTATTTTAAGCTATCCTTTAAACAAAAATTCAGGCTGCAGAAATAATGTACCAGTTCTGCATACAGAAAACAACTGGGGATTCGAAAAATCCAAATAGATATTTTTTTGATATACCTCTTCAAGTAGAAATATTTCTATCTAGCCAAGATACAGTGACAGAAATAAAACTAGACCATGATTTCAGATTCTTTGAAACAATAGGAAGAAAAGTCAAACACGAGTTTCTCATGGAATCAGGAATAACAAACTTGCTAGATTTAAGATGCAAGGTGGAAGTTTTAATATATTTAGTGCTAAACAGTTAACATTGACCGTATTACTCCAAGACATTACCTGAAAGACTACTGAAACTTTCTTCATCAGTTTTGAATACGAAATTGTTGTATAAGTAACATAAAATAGCTTTATTTCAGGTATTTACACAGCAGTACTGCCTTTTCAATTCAGCCTACCTGCTATCTGTACTTCAAGCCAAATCTAAGTTGGTAGCAACACTATTTAGTGAAGTTACAGACACTGAACCTACTTTGGGAAGGACTGTAGGTATGACAAGTCTGCTGTTACTGCTGGAAGCTAGCCCTTCACACTTTTAACATACCTTACATAGTAGCCATAGGACACTGGTTTCTCCAACACCAAGTTAGTATAAAAAAGCCAGTAATGTTGCAAGGTTTGGGCTTGATAAGATAACAATGTTTCTCCTTCCGTTTGAAACTTCAGCTTTTATTTTTTTCTTTCAATTCACTTCAACATTAAAATCTCATTTTCCTGACACAGTGAAATACCCTAAAACAATCCCAAGCAAGAATTTCCTTCATTTATTGTGGTACAGAGGTGAAAGACAGGAACCTAAACCAGTCTCTTCTATAACGAGAAAAAGTGAAAGTGTTTGGCATGAATTTTAGATTAAGCTAAATGACAATCCTTACAAATCAACTGTCAAAGGGCAATGGCTTTGTATATCCTTTCATTTTTCACTTAACTGTGAATTATCATTGAGTTTGAAATTGAAAACTATTTCATAAGTTTGAAACAGCAAAAGGAAACTCAACACCAAGTTATGTCCCATTTAAGGAGCAGGAGAACACTTAAATGTGTAAGCATGGCTTAATTTTTTTTGATGTCAGCATTCTCATTAAATCTGTACAACATAACTGAAATGGTTGCATAAATTAGAAAGTCAAGTCACTACAACAGTTCACAACAAATGTCAAGGGTAGAGGGAAAAGGGAACATGAAGGGAAACTACATTGAAGAAAGGTAGGTTCCAACAAGTTAAATTTGAGCATCTTTCAATGCAGTCAGCAGAAAAACCTTGTGCATTTATACAGTACAAGAGTCTATATGGTCTTATACTAAGTCTCATCCCAAGAAGTCACAATGTAGCTCACAGGTAAACACTAGAGCTCTAGGTTATTTACATACAAATTGGTGCTATGTCTTTTTATATCATAAACATCCACTTGGAAACTAATTTCAACTGTCATCTTTTTCCTGTTGGTGACTGCAAAACAAGTTGCAGGATATAACGTTAGTGTAAGTAAGTAAATATCACTACTTCACCAGCTATTGCCCACTACTACTTTCAGAAAATCTCTAAAAAATATGGTTGGTGCTCTGTCTACTACTATCACACTTTTTTCTAACCCATAGTAGAACGTAACTTTCCAAGCAAATTATCCCAGTGAGAAAAGCCATTAGTCAGCTTAAAGACATACTACTCTTTTTAATCAACATTAAAACTTCCGAATATTGACTACATCCTCTTAATCTCTTAAGGGTTACTGAGGGACCTTCAGTATCAAAAAGCAATCAAAGTTATGAGTAATATGAAAAAACATGTCATCGAGGCAGTGAATAATGGAGAAAAAAAATAACCGAAAGGAATAATCTCAGCATTAAGAACAGAGAGCACTTAGGAAATCAGCAATTATGGTAATCAGAAAAGTCAGTAGAAGCAATTTCTTCTAGTTAAGATTCAGTGTCTTGTTTCCTAAACAAGATGTGGTAGAGTTTGAAGAGTCAGAAGTTAAATGTTTTAGATTCAGGTTCCACTGGAAACAAATGGAACTGGCAAGACAGCAAGGAAAATGAAAACCTAAAGAAAGCTGAAATACCTGGAGTACACCTCAGTTACTTACTGTTCTTAGATTTCTTTAAAATGGAACTGACAACAACAACAAATCAGGAATGAGATATTATAGCAAAACTATGGACATCAATAAGGCTGTGATTTCATCTCCAGGCTGGCTGACAGTGATAAACCACTCAAGCTACAGTCTTGATTTATACTGCCCACAGAAACGTTAGTTGGAATTGCAGTTAACGCAGTCTTTGGATTATGTATGTGTGTTACAAGCAAAATGTATGTATACTGGATAGAACTGAAAAACAAACACTCAACTAGTAACAGTGTTCTGCATGGATAAGAGTAGGAACAAGCAGTGCACATACAAAGGTTTTGTTATCATTAAAGTCAAAACTAAGATGTGATCAGGAACAACAAACTATGTAAGAACTGCTTTCAATTTGCCAATTCACAATCACAGTTTAATAAATAGTATTCCAATTATTCATCTCATATTACAGTACTATGTTTAGCTTATAAGTATCCTCTTTAGAAATTACTGATTGTTCAGCACTAGCTAATTTCATAAAAGACTAATCATACATGTTTTGGAAGTAAGTATAAAGTTGATTCATGTCTCTAGCAAATAACGACAGGGATTTGTTAACTAATACTACTTTTCTCTTTTTTTTTTCTTTTTTTTTTTTTTTAAGTAAATTCAGCAGCAATTTCAGGAATATTTTCAACCAAGAGGAAAAAAAAAGCTTAAGACTTATCTTTTATTTCCTGTCCACATTATGTGTGCACAAGTTAAAGACATAAGTTATTAGTAAAAGGTTATGGATTTAGTTACAAAGATAATTAAATCCGAGATTCAAACACCAGACCGGGCTCTTCTGTGCACTGACAGTAATAAAGCCAACTTTTGCCCAGTGGCTTTGGGCTGTCCCCTTAAAGTCTAGTTACTATTAGGCAATGACTAGTGTAACACTCCCTTCTCTCCATTCAAATAACACTTGTACTCCCTTTTTTTGAACCTAAACTAATTCTGCAGTAATAGTCAGCACTGAAGTAATGAACCTTTTCTGTCACTAAAGACAGAATCCACAGTTATCAGAATCTGTTGTGGAAAAGTGTCTTTCTATATATTATACACAGACACTTTACTGAGCAGAACCACACTTTAAAGTTTATCTTTCTGGGACCACAAAGAAGTAGCTCTGTCAAAACCTCAAGTGATTTTTGTGAGATGGTAAATTCAGTATGACACTGTCAAATGAGTTAAGAGAAGTTTTGGGTTTGTGATCTCTGCTCAATGAAGACAATTCTATCCAACAATAGCAGACAAGACTACAAAGCACATACACATTAGCACACAAACAGTCAACATTGTGAATAAATATTGTTTACCTTGCATTCAATCTCTGCTTGTCTACGTTTTGCTTCATTCAACTGAGCAAGGAGTCCTTTGTTCTGTGCAGAAAGATACTGTACCTTCCCCTGTAAGTTGGTAACCTCCTGCTCTGCCCTTCGTAAGTGGTTACTATTGATCTGATTCTGAAATTTATGACAAAAAACAGAAAGAAAATGCATGTTAAGGAAAGATCTTTGATATTAATTTAACTCCTTAAAGTCTGACAAGAATGACTTATAGATCATTTACTATAAAAAACCTTCTGATGAAAAAGCATTCAGAATTTTCTAAATGTAATCAGAAAACTTTGCATGACATTTGGTTTATGACCATGACATTCAAATTGTCCTTAAACAACAGATGACTCATTGTAAAAACATTACTGCAAAGCATCAGGTATGTCAGAAATACTATATGCACATTTCTCTGTCCAGTGATTTCCTGAAAGTAACGTGGCACCTTAATTGAGATCACTGCATTAGTACAAGTCACACCAATTTTACATGAAGCTGTGCATAGACCAGTACATTACACGAAAACCAACGACCATCTGTCACAGAATCATAGAATCATAGAATAGTTAGGGTTGGAAACGACCTTAAGATCATCTAGTTCCAACCCCCCTACCATGAGCAGGGACACCACACACTAAACTATGTCGCCCAGCTGAACAGCATAAGTATGTACAAAGACTTGATGCATTAACACTGAAGTGAGAAGTAACTAAAAGGTCTTGCGACAAGTAATCCAGACAGCAGGATACCTATGCCCCCTACTGACTAAAACAAACACACAGAAAGGGAAAAAGCAACAAAAGCCCATGTTAACCGTAGTGAAATAGCATTAACACTGCAAGTAAAATTTTAAAAGTTAAGGTCAGAGAAAACTTTCATCCAGTTGGTATAGAGGAAGTGGTGCCTCTGTCAGAAATGAACCGCTGTGTTCCTTGCAGTTAGCTCATCTGCCTGGCACATCCTTACACACTCTCCTGGTTTCTGGGATTGCTGAAGCTTGCCAAATACAGCTTTTGCTTGTTTAGTCTTTTCAATGCACAGGCTCCTTCAAGTAACAGTTACATTTAGCAGGTATTTCATGGGAAGGTTTCTCAAAAAAGCCTGCTACAAACCCCTTCTCAACAGCACATTATGCTTATGGATTCAGTTGAAAGTTCACTAATACAATATGAAGTCACCAACAACCTATTCCCGAGTTAGCTTTTTGGCAGACAAGTTATTTTTGTCTTATCTGTACAAATCTCAGCAATAATGAATCATGCTTTTCTTTTCTGGCACATGAAAGGTAAAGCTTCTGCTAAAAACTGCCTGGCAACGCTCAGCTATTTTGCTGAGAGTTCACAGTTTAGTAATGAGATTCATCACCTCAATAGATAACCTAGCATAGACAATTTCACCAGAAGAAAGAAAATACTACCATTTCAAGAATTAGAATTGCTGTTATCAGAATTATCAATTAGGTTTGTGAAATTTAAAACACTTTAAAAACACTTTTGTTGTTAGACCAGTTACAATTTAATGAATTACAATTCACACACATTTTCAGAGTCTACCAATTAGTCCAAGTGAGAAATTCAGGAAGTCCTGGAAAAGATTAAATAAGAGACATTAAAGTAAGTTAGACCGTATGTACTAGAGTCTCCTTGCTAGCCTAAAGGCATTAAAAAACACATTTTGGAATTAAAGTCATGCCTGTAGATGGTAAAGTTCACCTTTACCATTTGACACCAATCTGCCAGCATTCAGCTCCATTCATACACGCTAGTGTTCAGTAACATACCTGTGTTTCCATCTCCATCATTCTTTGTTTGGTCTCTTTCAGTTCAGCCTGAGTTTCCGCTTCTCTCAATCGGACTGTCATCAGCTCATCCTGTAGCTCATTCACTGTGTTTTTTCTGGGGGGATCTTTCCATCTTCCAGTGGTACGAGCTAGATGACGCTGAAAAAAAAGCATGCCATTGCTGACAATGCCTGATCATTCCTGAAGTCCCCTTATTTCATTTAAGATCTCAGTTTCACGAGACCAGTTACCATTGTGCTCCTGTTTGTCCTAAAAACTAGAAACCCATGCAAACTTACCAGCTTTAAGAACAGACAATTAAAAAACTGAAGGCAGTCATTCACAACTACAGTCAGTCAGTGAATTGCAAGAATAACCCAAGACTTTTACCTCTTTCTAGCCCTTATTAACATGTAGTGAAGTGGTGCCAATCTGGCACTGCCTTTCTACCAGAACGATTAGCTGGCAGTACAGGCTCTCTGCCATCTGTAACAAGGAATCAATTTCTAACATACTTTTGAAGTAAAGTTTCCTGTGGCAGCTGCATCTAAACATTTTCTCACCTCAGCAACTTGATCTCTACATCTTGAAATTATGCTTATCATTCACTGAAAATAAAAGTTGTTAAAAGCATATTGCTACCCATACCTGCCAGTGTTCCTCCAAATCTTTGACTTGTTGCCTTAGTTCTTTGAGACCCATCAGAGCTTCTGCTTCTCTTAATTTTACTGCAATCAGTTCTTCTTGTAGTCTAGCAACATTTTCCTCATCAGGGAGCGAGCTGTTCCTCTGCAACAAGGACCATCTTCTTAAATATGCATTTGAATAGATTTGTGCTTAGCGAGACCCACACCAAGGATACAGACATGGAATAATAACTCTTCTTACTAACCAAACTTGCTTAATTACACATCCTCTGCAAAATAAAAGCCTTCAAAAATCTGAGTTCCTGGATATAGCAAGGGTGTACAAGTATCTTCCAGCATCCAACTACAGAAAAAAAAGTTGGCAAGGTAGTTTCAGGTATTCTGACTTGCAGATTTCCCTGACTGGTATCCATAATAAAACATTATTCACACTATTTTGCATAAGGCATCCAAAATATGGTGAAAAGTCTGAAAGATTTTGAGCTAGTTGATAAAATTAAAGCAAATTGATACCTTTAGAGTTATAACTTTTATTTAGACTTACAGGAAATTTATTTTTTGGGAAGCCACCTGTCTTTGAAAAGGAGAAAAGATATATTGACAAAGGAACCATCCGTTAACATTTATAAACAACCACCAGTCAAGAAAAGGCCTTACAGATGAAAATGCATGGATGTTTACAAAAATACACGAGGAAAAAGTAGAAAGACTAAAGAAAGCTAAACAGAAAACAGGAAAACACAAGGCAGGAGTGACCTGGGGTAAGTTAGACAGTGATGAAAGCGTAATAATGAAAGTCTGGGAAAAAACAGAAGGAAGAAAAGGGACACAGTCTGCCTAACTATCATAATCCTACATCAAATCATTGGTCACCAAATACTCAAAGTTGAACTGTGCTTCACCCCTTTCTACTGTGTTTCTCAGTAGTAATTTTCAGCAAAATGAAGTAGTTATATCTATATATATGTAATACTGTGACAGTTGCCAGGTCTTCTGAGAGTCCAGAGTAAAGCACATTATTTACAGAACAGCACGACAGCCATTTATGAACAATCTCCATGTTTCAAAATCATGGGATCCAAGTACTGGCAAATATAGGAAGTGGCTGTGTCTCTGAATGTTCACATCACTGTCAGTATAGCCATGCAGGTCTTGGGTTACAAGGCAGAATCTTCCCAGGTTACATGACACATCCCTAACAGCGGTAAAGAGCTGTATTTGTAAGAATTTGAGAGTTAATTAACTTGGGTCATTTTCTATGTGCCTAAGTTCATTACAACAGACTGTTACTAGCATACATCTGTGTTTATCTGCTACCTTGGAATCTCCCCCACTGCTCCAGTTTCTCCTTCACATTTAAGTTTTTGGTGTATGCTATGTTCATGCTGATGAAGGTTAAGTGAAGAAGTAGTCTCTTTCTGAACTTGGAAAAATACGTTAGATACCCAATTCTTACCAATGGTCAGTACAGTAAAAACTTCCAGACCATTAGCATGCCAGCCTAACGAGCCCCTCAGATATAAAAAGAAAAATCTTTATTCCAGTGGGTTAATCTAATTATCTAGTAAGTTCTGGCCACATTGCTGAGTATACAGCTCTAAAATTTCCATGAGGAAACAATTTCCAAACCCAATACAACAGGATCTGAAAACCATGCTTTATATTGCATCAGTGTCCTGGGTTTAGTCAGTTAGTGTGATTTTTCTTTCCTTTTCTTCTATTTTATTTTTCATGTAAGTTTTTCTTCAAAGGAAGGTAAATGTTTGATGGTTGGTTTGAGTACAGCTTGAACTCTGGCATCAGTAAGTCACAAGCTGGGACGGCACCCAAAAAGCAGTAGAGATTTTGATACTAAACAGTGGAGGTGTTCTTTCCCTGCTCATAATGGAACAAACTGGGAGACACTCAAGAACTGGGAATGCTGAACTCCTTCCTCCTCCCGTCCTGATCTATTTAGTTTCACATCACCTCAATACTCACTGTAAGCCTACTGCTCTTGTTGCAAGATAAAATTGAGGCAATTGATGTTTTCTGCAAAGACTCCAGCAGAATTCAAGTTTTCCACTGCAGTGGGCTTCAGTAACAGAAAAGAAGTGATCTGCTCTTCACAAACCTTACCAAGTGCAGACAAACCTTAGGTTTTTTTTTGCTAGATTAACTTCAGGTTTGAAAAGCATCTTACAGCCATGAAAACATAGAAGAGAAGATTTGAGAGCACAGTTATGCAAAGAATTACAGGGACCTGTATTCTGTTTCTAGTGTTATTTTATATAGAGGGTCCTGGTTTGATTTACCTTTTCCATCTCTAGAACTTTATCTTGCATCTCCTTCAGGGCACAATGGGATTCTGCTTCACTCAGCCTGGCTTGGACCAACTCTTTTTCCAGCTGTAGCACAAAGTCTTCACTGTATTGTGAACTGCATTTATGCTACAAAGTTTGCAGAAATATGTTTAGTATGAAGCACAGATGGTTTGAAAGGGGGTTTATTTGCCAGATTCAAATGCTTAACATTAGGAATACTACCTTAAGGTCAACAGAAGTGCTTACCTTATGCATTTCTATTAACATGTCCTTCCAGACTGCTAACTAAGAAGTGTAATGCTGTGCCTCTCCAACAACTGCACCTCCACACGGCCAAACGTGTAAGACCAAACTGAGACTCCTATTAGTACCAATGAGCAACAACTCCCTCTTCTCTTTGTTACCCAAACAGAAGAATTCTCAAAGGATCTGTGATTATTTTGCTATATGCAAAAAAAGATGCTTAGAAAAGACTGGCTAATTGCAAGGTTAATACTAGTATCTCTCTTGATCCCTACTCACTTAAACTCTGATCAAACAGAAGCTTTTAATAACTTTGATTTAAAATAAAGCCACATGTGCTTCAATGCACAGTCACTTCAGTTTACCCCTTTCTTCCACTCCAACCCTTAGCTCTCGTTTCTCACACTATACATATTCCTTCTGAGATTCTCTTCTGAAGCAAGTCTTGTGGATTTATGAGAAAAATCCAGGCACAAGTAGCAGTATAGTTCCTTCTAGACAGGCAGCATAGGCCCAAGCTACAATGAAATTTGGTTCTTTCCATACAGGACTTACTCCAAGACTATCCCTGACCAGCTTTGCACACTCAAACACATTCCCTTTATAATAAAACACCCTTTCCAAAACTCATGGGGGAAGAGGATAAAAAAACAAAGCCAAAAAACCCAGAGTTCTGCTCAAGTAAGTTAATTCACCATTAACTTATTTCTTGACTGTTGATAAGCTGGAATTCAAAAGCGTGATCTATCCTTTCACTTGCTAAAGCAAGTGAAACTGCATCTTCCCATACATGCATCCAACTGAAGTTGTATTAAGCATTTATATTCAAAAGCCCTGCTTGTTCTTGTTAACTGTTGACTGGAGGAACAAGTTATTTTCTTTCTTCCCTGTGTCACTTTAAAATGACTTGAGATTCACCACAGATTGTCAGACTTGCTTGACAGGCCATGCCATGCTACAGCAGCACTTAGATTGAAATCCCCAAAGCACAGATGCCTAGGTAGTATATGCATAGGTACCCTGAAAATTAAGCTTAAAGTGGAATCATTCAGTACATCTTTGGTGCCATTAAATACATTGTGAAGAATAAATACTATACTTGGGTTCACAGATGGAAGTTTTATTCAATTAACAACGCAACTTTCAAATCCATAGAGCATTCGTTATACTAAATAAAGATAGAACTATTTCTTACTTTATGCTTACACCAAACAATTTAGTTTTCTACATCTAAAAACAGTTGACAAAATTAACAGAAGAGCCTTCAATCCCATACGCTTCTGTTAGGGTATGACATTCCCTGACCTTTAATGCACAAACCAAAGGCAAGCAGGACAAAACAAGGATTTACAACATGTAACTACATGGTCAAGGAACTGGGTTTTAATTTGTTTTCATACTTCTGCACACCCCCTAACCCCTTCATCATGACTCAGTAGAACCCAAATTCAAAATCTACACTAATGTTAGTATTACAATTTCTTGTGCTGCTATATATATATATGCCTACAGGGAGCTATAACAGAGGGGATATATACAAAGCATTAAAAGGCAGAAATAGCTCATACAGGTAGTCTTTAGTGTCACTAAGACTATCCATTCTACCTAACTGTGCAGTTGAACACACAGAAAACACTGTACAAAGATCAGTATATTTAATATTAATTTTGCCTTATACAATACTAATTTCATCCCTATTCTTTTAAATTCACATATTCTCTTTGCCTCAGCAAGCAGCGGAGGTAGGCTGATTTGAGTGTGAGAGAGGATGTGTGGACAATGCGGATGCATTTCCACAATTGCTTCACATGATCTTTCTTATTCCCTGGCTGTTGGCACAGTTTCATCAAATGATACAAATAGCAACTTAAATGGACTCTATGTTTCGTGTTCCAGATTCTGGTTATGATGTATATGGAACAAGAATGAATGCAATGTTTTTCCCTCAGGTAAAAAGTCCTCTTGTACTTTCCAGGAAACAAAGAGAAAACAGGAGATGTGAAGAGCTGAATACATATTGTAGCAAAATCAGGATGCAAGTTTATTCTAAATAGTTTTGGACTACAAAGATTAACTGATATTTGTCAAATCATCAAATCATAAGTAATGAAAAGTGTAAGAAAAATTACTTATCCAGTTTTAGGCACAAGTCATTCCTTCTTTAAATAGGTCTTTAGATTTTGCCTGCCTAAGGAATATGTTAGGAGTACTTATCTAGCCACAACAAACTTTAAATCAAGTCTTGATAGACTGGCAACACTCTCATGGAAAAAAATACAGCCAAGATCAAAACAGATTTTAAAAAACAATATTCAAAATAGTTATGAGTTGTGATTTTTGCTCCTTAATGCAACACAGAATTTTAGTAATTTAGTATATAAAGGTAACACAAGTTTATAGTCATAACAGTGAAAACTACTTTAAGACTGACTTCTTTGCAAAAAAAATCTGCTTTTATATATTTTCGTTAAGCCCTAAAATGTTTGACAAAATCCACAATGCAAACCCATATTTCTAGGCACCAGCCAAATATTTTAACCACAGCAACACTGTTTGTCTTGGCTGTGTTGAAAAGATGTCTGTTATATAAAGCACTCAAAACGTAGTTTTACAGCCATCTACTTCTGAAAGAAGCAAGTCCTCACTTGGCTTCACAGAACTGTATCTGTTTTCCCCCAACTTTGCTTAAAAGTCTTAGAGTAACATCTCAGAGGCTGACACAACCACTCCTAATAATATTTTGGCTGGTAACAGACTACACACAGTTACAGAATGCTTTTCCTACACTGAAGGGCAACTAACAGATGGTTTAGCAGTTGCCCAGCTAACTTTGTTTGCACATGTAAGCACTAACTAGTACTTTACTAAATACAGTAGTTTTATTTTCTGCTTTTTGGTTGCAAAACAGAACATAATGTAAAAAAAGCATATTGTAAAATAAAGCAAAGCCTTCCATAAGGTTGCAACGCTCATTTACAAGCACATATTCCCTTTATCAAGCATTATGCTCTTAATTATTATCAGTCATTTTAGCATGAGTTCCTGAAAAGAAACTATGCATTATGGAATTGCTGTAACAATAACCAAATACATGGCTATAAATTACCTTGCAAAATGCATATGCTTCCATCTGAATGCTTAGTCAATTAAAATTCTATCTTCATATAACACACTTGAAGAGCCTATTTAAAAATAAGATGTGAAGCAATTTAGCTTGAACTGCCTCTCTCATTTCTCACATTCGATTTTCAAGCGTGCAGACTGATAAACTGGGTAATCATTGAAAATTAGAGTATCAGTAGGAAAGACTGAGATCTGTGTTCTGGAGGTGTATTTAATTGGTAGAAATCACTTTTTTACATCCATCAGAAGCCATCTTTTTCATTTAGGAACAATAGCAGAAAAAAGAAGAGATAAAAACTTCAGTGTGTAATTATTTGGAGCAAGTTAAAACAGGCTGATCATCCTCACCCCTAACTCCTCAAATACCATCACTCTTGTATGCCTCAAAAGAAAACCTTCTCTATTCTGTTCAAGTCAGGTACAACTTCCTCTATGCAGTTCTTATTTTACTAGCAGTATGAGGAAGAAGCCACCTTCCTCTTAATATTTTGGTTACCCACCACATTGAGAAGCCTTTGGCAAGTTTCTATGTTTAAAGAATATAAAGACAGATTAGTACCATTCTCTTTGAAACCAGTCTGGCAAATATTGAGGTAGCTGAAGCACTGAACTCCAAGAGCATTTCAGAATATTTCTAGCTTTACAGTTATTTTTTTCTAGCTATCAATATAAAAAAAATGTAGAGGTTATATACCATTTTTAAAAGCCTTAGTAGAGAGCAATTCTATCACAGTGTACGATGTAAAAGTTTGCATCCAAAGTAAAATTAAGTGCAAAATCTCTATCCCAAGCCTTATTATATTCTGCTTCCTTTCCTTCCTCCAAATCACCTTAAATACAAAGGATGGGTTAAGCCTTCTTAGAAATATTATGGTTTAGAGAACATTTTTGCTATTGGCAAAACAAAATCCCTATGCCTCCTGCCTCATGATTTAAAAGTAACAGTGGGTTGAGTTTGGGTTGTGGGGTTTTCTGGTTGTTGCTTTGGGATTTTTTAAATCTCAGTGTTGTTCAGAAGAGGCAGCTGCAAGTATCTTTAAGCAGTTCTTTCCACACATGTCTATTCACAAATTCAAAGCCAAGCTTTATAGTTTCTATCATGCTGAAAAAGACAACTCAAGATTGGAAAAGACATAGATTATAATATGCAGGATAGATACTGTACCATTAAATAAGTGCAGATAAACGATGCAGTTCATTTTTAAGTGCAATCATTTTTGCTAATCATAAACAAAACTGAAATAATTAGAAAAAAATATTAAAGCAAGTATTTAAGACAAAACTGAAGTATTGACAAGAGCAAAAAGCTACTGGCACTAGGAAGCAGCAAAGAGATTCATCTGTGTACTCAAAGGGCAATGCTAAAATTCAAAACAAATTCATGGATTTCCACTAGGTGGTACTCTACGTGTATGCAGCTGTTTACAGCTGTGGCTCCCATTTCCATGCCTGTACAATTACAACTGTTAGTAGTGCAGTAGAATCTGGGGAACTGCTAACTGAAACCACCTTCACACTTTCATCATGTTGTCTAAGTTAATCCAGACGGTCCTCAAAACCACAGTACTGTTCCTTACTCTTCAAAATTAGTCATCTACTAGGCACAAATTCCTCTATAATCATGTGGATTTACAGCCTCAGTTCCACCCACTGTAAGACTATTTCCTACAGTCATGTTCACATTTAAGAGGAGGAAAACAAGGCTCACATTTTACTTACTCTCCACTCCTGCAGAACCTGCCTAGTCTGTTGCCCTCACAGCTCCAATCTAGCCAGTTCTGCAAACTGGTCATCCATAGTTTTGCTCAGCACCAGCTCCCATGCCTAGCCAACCTGCCTGGCTTCCCCATCATTGCTGCTTAGTAAGGTCCCCAAAATAAATAAGAGCATTAGCTTTAAAAGTTGTATTAGCCATCAATTAACTAATAAATAAATATAGCATTTTAGTCTCTTAACTTTTAATTCAGTACAGATAAGTAACATGGATGCTTCCAAAAACACATTCTGAAAAGCATGTGTACTATTGTAATCAGACAATGAACAGCTGGCTACCCAGTCCATAAACATGTCTCATTTTAGATCATGTGACAGTTTACATAATACCTAAAATTTTGCAAAGCATTGCTAGAACATCCCTATCTTCCTAGTTATAATTTCATGTTCTTCCTCTGAAGAAATTGCTGAAGTTAAAGAAAAAGCAGCATTACACATTACAGAGTAACAGCTCATCAAAAACTCCTTGTAACTAGTCTAGAGGTACTTTTTTCACACCAGAACACATTAAACAGATATAATAAGCTATTTCCATAATGTTGCATTTAAGTTACGATTTCTTTTCAATCCAACAGTAAATCCCATCTCCACCTTCCCAGATGAGATACCAGCAATCTGATAAGCAGCTGCAGCAGGTTGAGTTCTAAAAACTTGTATTTCATACACTTAAAATGCTCAGGGCTTCAGACAAATACTTGGATCCTGCTTACTTAAACCAGTATGAGCACACTCACATCAGCACTGCTAGTGCACAGTTTACTCAGTGAGTGAAGATTGCCAAAACTTCCCTCCTACCCCAAGAAAAGATACTGAGCAGTTTGTAAGTAGCTTAGAGACGATAACTGCAGTATCATAGTAACAGTCTGAAGCCTTACACATTATACTACCTAAAAGACAGTACATACAAACACAATACTACTTAGAGCTGCTCTATGTGCACATAAACCCACACCTTTTCCATAACTTCCTGTAGTTCCAAAGTCAGGGACAATACCCTTCTATTTCTGCAAGCAACTACTTCATGCATGCTAGGAAAAAACCATGTAGGTACACAGAAGAAACTTAAACATGGAGGAGACAGACTTAAATAAGAAGCTAGGTAAAAGCATTATGAATCAACTCTCAAATCTGGGTAGTCAGAGTGACACAATTTGCCATAGCTGGATTCTCGGCATTAGGAGCTACCAAAGGTTTTAGGTGTGGTTTTTTGTTAGTATTTCTTTGGTGGTGGTGGATTTTTGTGGGGGGTTTTTGTTGTTGTTATGAAGGTTGTGGCTTGATGTGTGTTGTTGTGGGTTTTTTTTGTGTTGTCATTGTTCTAAATTAGTAACTTTCATCTATCCAGGGTTATGAATCCCATCTATCAGTAAGAAAAAGACCAAAATATCACTTAGTCCAATTTGTGTAATTCTAAGAATGCAAATCACAATGAACAAGCATTTACAAGGACAGCACAGAGACCATGTAATGATGAGTGAAAATAAACACGAGTGAAAAAGATGAGATGATGTGCTGCCAGGCTCCTTACCCATTGCTGCTGCTGTTGGAGCTCCCTGATGGTATTCTCAGCTTGCTCCAGTTTAGTAATGGCCTCATCACTCTGCTGTTTGATGGTGGCCAGCTCCCGTTTTACAAGGTAGTTTTCCTCAGCCTCCTGGGCCCTTGTCACTTGTCCCTTAGGACATAATTTATTTTTTTAAGCAATTGAGGACAAATCCAAGACAGACTGCCTTTGTGATGCTTAGCTGCTTATTTCATCACATTGCTTTTGCAAACAGCATGGAGTACATGGTAGAAATTTTAGGACAAGGTAGTACTAAACAGCTGTTTTACTACTTCATTACAAAGTTCAGCATCCGTTTAGCAAGCACAATTGTGTACTTGCATTCAATAAAGTTCCTTTCATGCAATATTACTCAGTTGTACATGCACAGATTTAAGTTTGCAATATTCAATTTCAAGTGTTAATACAGTGTCAGAGAATCCACTTCTCATAGGAATTTGTACCAAAAAATTACATTAGGTTAGGAAAATTATTACAACGTGCAGGTATTGGGTTTATGTATTTTTAGTAAACAATATTAAAGTTTCTAGCAAGAGATTAGCTGTATATTTATTCCAAATCAGCAAAGCAGGCATAGAGTACAGCATGCAAATATGCATGCATCAAAGCAATTTGGGGGTTTTTGAGAGTAGGAAGAGAGTCATACAGTAAAAGACTAAAAGACTATACCTGTATCAATCTATCTGCCAAGGAAGCACTTTCCTACAAAGGAAAAATTCAGACAGGGATAAGGAAAAGAAAAACCAAAAAACAGAGGGGTGATAATAGTGACAAAAAGGACAAGAGCTGAGAAAAAGAAAATGCCCAAATTCTACCCATTTTCTGTACAAACTCTTTTTGCAAAATTAACAACTTCTCATATAAATTAAGGTAACTCAGCCTGAAAGTGGCAGGAAGCAGCCTTTTCTGCAGTAGCTTTAACACAGTCCATCCTTTATACAAGAAGGTCTCAGAGCCAGATTTCCATAACACTTCAAATTCACCTAGAGGAGACTGGGTATTTTGATCCAAATGGTTCGCTTCCCAATTAACAGAAGTTACACATACAGTGTCTGGTATGATCTAGGAGATAGATGCAAGATGGGATCTATGGTCTGCCCATGACATGAAAGGAAGGCATAATTTGAGCACAGAGGAAACTCCACTAAGCACTGAGGCATTCATGCAGAACTAAAGCTTCCAAATAGATGAAGCAGGAAAGTTAAATGGTGCAAAGTGATAGACACAAGTAAAAAATTTCAACTATGACAGCTAATATTTGGGTTTACTGAACTCAATTGAGCAGATAATAGATTCTCTTTCCTTGCCAAAATTTTTCAAGAAAGAAATTTGCATTGATGCATGCTGACTGACAAGCACTACATTCCCCCCGCCAGTTGCACATTTCATTAATTTCTACTCTATCACCCTTGAAAGCACTCAATCTTTGCACATTCTACAACAGAGAACACATCTATTCACAGATCATCTTCATCCTTGGCACTTTTATTAAAATTAAAGTTCAAATTGGTTGATAAGAGCCATTACTTAGATTTTAAGGCAAGACATTTGTCATTAAGGTACATTAAGGAAATCACAACCAAATCAGACAGGTTAGGATGTGGAAAAATATATCTTAAAAATGAGTTTCCAACAGAACTGAATGGGTTTGGTCACACTTTATGACCCGTTTTCCAAATGCTGTGATGATAATGGTCATCATAAATTCTTATTAACAGATAAGATTTTCCCATTTTGAAATGTTCTAAATCCAGCCAGAATGGAACACTTAAAGTGAATTCTGAAATTTTTAGTACAGAATTTGCAACAGCACTAGTGTCTGGTAGTTCATCATGGACTTCCTAGTTAAAAACCCCTCCGATTTCAAACTCTGCAAGTTAAGTGCACAACAGGGGTATTTACTATTATAGATTTGCCAGGAACATTGAAATGATTCACTACAGCTTCAGACTTCATAAGAAGAGTCTGCACTTTTGAGTTCATTTTATCAGCACTTCGGTAGAAACAAACATGTTTATGAAATTGTATTTCTGGTCACATCTTTCAAATGTCCTCATTATATGCATTTTTGCACACCAAAAATTCAGAAATCAATTAAGTAGAATTTGCAACAGATTGACTGTTTTTCCAAGAAACTGTAGTGGATTTAACAGCAGAAGTGTGACATCTTTCAGTTATGTCACACTAAATCAAATCTTTACCATTTTCTTCCCTGTGAAACACAAACCACTGTTTGCAACTCACAAGAGCATTCCATTTCATTTGATGAAAGATAGCTGCTATTCCTGGTTAAGATGGACAAGAATGTTCTCATTCTAGAGCAGGCCAGCTCAGATGCAATCTGTCACAGGAAGCATGATACCAGAATATAGGAGAAGCCATTGGGGAACAATGCCTGCATGCTGGCACCGTAGCAATACCAGTTATCATGTATACTTTTAAACTCATATCCAGTTACAAAACTCTGATCCAGACTAAATCTATGCAAAATAAAAGACACTCTCCCCACCCTGTACCCAAAATTGCTACAAAAAATCAAAACTATATAAAACAGATTCATGGCAGCAGATTCTCTGTACTGAGTATGAATGCTGCAACACCACCCCTCTGTTGCTGTATTTGCTAGTGATGAAGTAATCTGCTTTCATCTCCATGTCTGGTCAGTGGTAGGTCTGTCATTTTGCTCATATGTAAAAACACCCAGCAAGTTCATATTTTCAAATTTGAGGATTCTTTCACAATAACCTCTTTTCCACCCAAGCAGTCCACTACTTCATGTAGTCTTCTGGACTTTAAACAGATGCTTCTAATTCAGAAAGAAAACAGTACAACAGAAGTTGGGTATGTCAAAATGTTTGATTTCATATTCACTAAGAGTCAGACTTAATAACCACACACATTTACAAGCACTGGCCCTAACTGTTTTATTATTGCCATGCTATTTGGCTAAGCACTGTTAGTAAACATCATGGATTAGTAGAAAACAGTAAATTATGAGATTCCATTTCATATAATAAAATGACCATCAATTTAAGTATAAATTAACACAGATTCAATATATTCAACAACATACTTACTTTTTCTAGTGTTTCAATGCGCTGTTTCAAGAGTCTATTTTCAGTTCGTAGCCTCTGGAAGGTAGACCATTCATAATTATATCTCTCAAGTTATGAATTGGAAGTCTGATAAAAGCCAAGCACGCTAAAAACATTTTTATCATGTCACATCTATGAAAATCAATATAAACACAAAAACAGTGACCTTTTTAACATCTTTCTATATGATGTACTAACTCAAAAGGTTAAACAGCTTGATACAGCAAAGGAGAGATGAAGTCTTGTGTTAACAAAAGCATCTGTGTTGTATTAGATGAAAGCAGTATGTCTGCAGGTGACCCACAGGGCTTAACCACACATTAGACTTGACAACCTGCTCTTCCTGAACAGATCCAGACAAGCTCATTGTGGGTGAGGGACATGGAAGTTCCCTCCCCTGCACTAGAGACCCCCACAAGGTTTTCTTCCTTTTCCTCCCAGTAATTTATGTTTAATTACATCATAGCATTTTCTTAAATCTGTAAGGTTATTCTGAGAATTATTTACCTCAAATGCCCCAGAAGTAAGATTTGTACTGAATTGCACATTTTACTGGAGCATTTCCTGTAAATTTTAGCAGTCAGCATTCATATAGAAGAGATCCGTATGTATCCCTAAGAATAGAGCCATGGGTATCAGTTCAGTAATGCTTTACTCTGCCAGGCTAAAAGGCAGACTCGATGCACTTGTTTTTCCATCTCCCTAACACAGCAGAGCTTCTTAGCAGAAGACACTGAATGATTTCTATAAGGTCCCAAAGCAGGGCCTAGAAAGAGACATCTTTGCTGCCAGCTGCATCAGTGCTTGTTAGAACAGTAACAAACTGCCTGTAAAAGCTTGGAACACCTTTGTGCTCCCAGGTACATGTCACTGAATTGTGAACCAATGCCTTAGAAACTGATAACGAAAGGCAAAATGACCAGCAGTGGACAGGAAGAAGTAACCTGTAACTCTCTCCCTCCACTAAGCTTTATATACTACAGTTGCCCATCATTTCTCCCACTGCCTTTTCTCATGGAACTGACTAAAAACATGACAAACTAAGGAAGGAAATCCAGATCAAACACTATGCTGTGAGTAAAAAAAAATGTGATAAAGTGGTAAACACCTATTTATATCACAAAAACAAAAAGATGCAGTGATTAAGTACATACAGGAAGTAGGTCAGTTCATAGAAGGGAAATAAACTTCACCCCCAGGGTGGGTTTTTCCCCCCACATGATGTATCAATTGCAGGAGCTCCAAAAGAAAAGGTGACTGCAGACAGAAAACACAATCTTGGGCCCAATGTGCAAGAAAAATCAAGTTCTCAAAATAAAACTCTGTCTTATGTGTCTTACAGGCCTCCTGTATGGGACACCTACATCTAAACCATCATATTCAGAACCTCTGATAAATGAGGCCATCTGTAATCAAGATTTAGTCAGCAGAAAATAATGAAAAAAATGAATACAGCAGGTCTCCATCAAAGATCTCCCTTCAAATGTCTTCCAGAAATCTCAGTAATTTCACTCTAAGTGTCCCTTATGAACAGACACCCCAGATACAAGTGATGAAAGAATCTGGAGACCTCAATTACATGTCCTGCCACATACACAGATCAAATACATAAGCCCATATCTAGGAATTTAAGTGACACATAACTAAATTGGTTGAGGCTCTCTTACTTTAATTTCAACTTGTTCTTCCATTTCTTTTGTCTTTATTGTAGTGTATTCCTTTTCTAACCTAAAAATTAGAAACAGTAAATTATGATTAGAAATAGTGTGGATAACTTACTTGTTAATGTGATACCAAACAAACAAGAGTAGAACAGAGATACAGATTATTGATATTTCTTCTGTTTAACTGGCCACTTAAATTGCACTCCTGTAAATATTTAGATTGGACATTACATTTAAACTTAGACTTTTGTAGGTATGAACAGACTCTGAATGGGCACTCTGAAGTGCAGGTACTTCTCATACACATTTATAATGGCAATGACTTGGAGCTACAATGTAATAACCACTCAATGTAACTAAACAATAATCAATTCAATAGATTCTGTCAAAAGTAAACAGAGCTTGGAAAGCACTGAAGACAAAAAGATGCAAGGATATTTAAGATAAATATCTTAAACATGTAAAACAATTTTGTTTAAAGATAAACAGCAGTTCTTAGCAACAGCATAATCCATTTCTCAAAATGTTATACCTACTTTTTCATCTTTTTTGCATTGTATTTGACTTGGTAAGATGCTTGAATTAATTTGTCTGGACCAGTGTCAAACTGATGTGGAATGACCTTTTGAAAGTGCTAAAAGCAATCAGAGCACAAGATAACATACCATTAATAGCTGCAAGGAAATACACACACACTCTCATTACACATTTCAGACATCTCTTGCCATTATTATAACCTTAATTTACCTGTAACATTCCTTCCATGTCAAGTTGCAGTAACTCTGCTTGGTTCATCTGAAGTACTGCTAAACCTACTCGAAATACTATCTCTAAACCCTGAAAACAGAAGTTAAGAAATATCCAGCAGTTATTCATGGCATCATCAACAGTGCGGAACAATCCTACTATTTACTAATGTTGACAATCTCATCCAGTTTCTCAAACAAACAAAGGGGTACAATGTCGTTAAACTATTTAAACAGATACAAGGGAATGTCTTGCCCATATACACTGCCTTGGACATTCTGGAGCGTAAGCTGAAAGGATTCACTTTGACTTAATATTTTCTAAACGATAATTGCAGAGAAAGAGCATAAATGGACCATAAACTTTGGTTTGTTCCCAGTTTCAAACACATAAAGCTCTAATCCTAAACACAACTTAGATGTCTTTGCAATAGTGACTAAATAATTCCATTAATTTCTTCTGCTACTGTACATCATCTGGACAGTACGAGACACCACCACTCCCTCTTCTTGGCCTGCATAATCTCAGGGAATTTTAACTTGGTTTGAAAACAGCGTCACTTTCCATCCCAAATGCTGAGAAACTGAGGTCCCTGCTGGATGCAATGCTACTGAATCCAGAACTGACAGATTTAATAACTTCAACAGGCTTAGAGCAGAGTTACATACAGTATCTACATCCAAAGACTTAGCTGCTCTTCCTTGAAAAACTACGTACACAGACCTCTTCCCCTACAAAATAATCTGATAAGCATAAGGACTAAAAGCAAGACTATTTGAGATTTGCACAAAATAGTGGGATTTATACCACTACCTAAAAAAGTAGCTGCTTTTAACAGCTACTTTTGAAATAGAACATACGAGTATTGAGTAGTTACCTCAGACATAAAGATATCAAATACTCTTGTTGCAATTGGTAGTGGAAAAGTTGTAAGGAATATAGTTAAAAACCATGACGATGCATACATAGAAGTGTGGAAACTCTGAGACTGAAAGTGCACGTAAAGCTCTGGAAGATGCTCCTAGAAGAGGAAGAATACACATAAAGCTTTCGCTGGTAGCTTTGGTGTGCCAATGGTTTTGACATTTAAAATAAATAATAAAATGATAAATAATTGATATTTATTACAGACAGCAGCTTTGTAACACAGGACCAGGAAAGATACAACTCATCATTACCAAGAACCATGCAACAGAAGTCCCAATACTGAACGCCCTACAGAACTTCCACCCTGCAAAGCACAGATTACAAAAACACTTTCTGATTATAATAGGAAGTCAGGGGCTTGTAAATCCTTAAGTCACATCTACAGTGGGCTATAGAAATGAGCTGGAAAAATCTAGGATACGGCCAGAGACGCGTGTCTTAACATCCCACTCCGATCATCATGTTCAGAAATGGATCACAAAACACAAACCTGTTTGTTTCCATCAGTCTGGCCAGGAAGAAAGTGTTCTATGTCCCAGGTTTGAACACAATTTTAATTCTACATATGAGACTATCTCCCAGTTTGCATCTTTTAGAATAGCTGTAAATTGACTCTGAAGACACTGACTTTCAGAATCTTCAATCCAAACAGAGTAAGACATTCACATGCTTAACTAGCAACACAAATACTCATGCTTGTGTTTAAAGCCAGTCACTGTCTCCCAAGATTAAAAAAGTAGATCACACAGCCATATGCCTTTACTTCTGAAATTCTGACACTAGCTACTGTCAGAACAGCCTGTTAGCCAGCAGACATGCCCTCTGTTAACTGTAATTTCCAAGTTCCTTATTAAGAGTTACTGAAGAGAAAGTTTGATAGATTTTGTATGTACCTGTATCATGCATTCAAACTGGTACATACAAAGGCCCAGTTCAGCCATGCTTGGTTTAAAGAGTTCTCGTAGTCTGTAATCTTGCATTAATTTAACAAACACACAGAATGCCTCTTCTTCTGGCATCTATAGTAAAAATGAAAAAGCACAGTAAAAACTCTGGACAATTATAAGGATATATCAGAGTAACTGCCTTGGGGGGTTAGGGTGTTTTGAGTGTTCGTGCATATGTGGTAAGGGTTATTTTTGGGTTTGTGTTTGTTGTTTGGTTCGGAGGGGAGTGGAGGTGGTGGTGGTTGGTTTGTTTAGGGTTGGTTTTTTTGGTTGTTGGGGTAGGGAAGGGATGAGGTTTGTCTTTTAAGGGATTTATAACTAATTACTGTAATGAAGTTTTGTATATATTGAATTTTACCAAGTGATTTTTAAACTGAAATAGCGGTCTGAACGTTTCTGATGATATACCCTACTTTGTCATAAAACAGAAGGCAGTAACACAAAGGCAGCTTTAAGATTATCAAATCAACTGTGAAGTTCCATTTGAACTCTGAGGAGATTCAGTGTAATAGGACTGAAATGAGAAGTTTGTTAATAGTTGAAACAGCATTCACCAAAATAGCTCTCAAGTCTGCAATCCTACCTTAGCTCTGAGAAATAAATGTATTCCCAAAGATAGTATCTTCTTGGCAAATAGAATAAATCTCATGATTTGCAGAGTGAACAGCTGCCCTTGACAATTCCATTGCAACAAAATGACGAAGGAAAGCTGATCTAGAAATTCCCAGTAAGCCACCATGTTTAATTATACATTCTAGTAGGGATTTTAAAGGTTCACATATTTTTAATATCATGTTTACCTGCATAAGCAGTAGTCCAACTATAAAAGCGCTTCCTTGACAGTATCCAACCTCACGATCCACCAAAGAATAAGCCTGGGAAAGAAAGTTTTATGACTCTCAACAGTTAAAACTTCATAGTTCATGCCGTTATTCTGCTAATAACTTACTTTTCCTCTCTCAAATCCAGCAAGGAGGCACATTCTACACAGAAATTTTAGTTAGATATTCTAATTGCTCCTTGCCTTTACAAAGAGGTATGAACTCTGCTCTCTGATAGTTACAATGCTAAAACTAAAGCATATCTAAAAAAAAAAAAAAAAAAATTAATACATGCTCTTTTCAACTACAGGAATTTACCAGAAGGTAGCAGATAACAGACAATGCTGCCATACAAACTGCACAAGGTTACTACTGAAGCAGGAGACAGACCAAAGAAACAACAGGTTTTATCAGCAAAATTATGTGCTGCAGTTCTATTTATAGGTAGAGGAAATGCAGTGATCTCCACGCACACTGCATCCTCATTTAAGAGTTATGGAAGTTACTCTGATTTGGAAACCTGCTAACTCTTCTGTTGAAACTACATTGTATGGTAAAGTCTTTGAAAATTTAAGCTCTAGTACAATGAAGACAAAACAATGCAAACTTAATTTCATGGTGGCGTTCTCATTTTGTACTTAGGCACTGTAACAACTGCACATTAGCTTGTACCTGCCATTTGCTGCTACCACTTGCAGTTCAGAAGCACTTGAAAACCAAATGTTAGTTCTGATTTACAATGCTCTTGTCTTGGCCAACATTGTTTACTTCGCAGCACACTTTATTCCATTATACTATCAGCAGATAGAATGTGACTTGGTTTTAATGGAAATTTGATAAGTTTAAGTCTCTTATAAAGTAAAGCCATTAACTATAGGAATAACATACTTGAAAAAGAGCTTTCAATAGCTGGAATTGCAATTACTGGAATGTAATTTGTTAAAACCATTCCCAGTGTCAAGTAAAGTAAGTTTAAAAAACCTTAAGCACATAAAACTGATGCAAGTTCATGACACAAAGCAAATTCTTCCCCAAACTTTTGTGCACACTCTTGCTAACGTATTTTGAAGGGCTGAAATACTGACTCACCTTCATGACATTGAACAAGACCTCCTGCCCAAGGCTGTCTTTTTCCTTAAAAAAATCATGTTCAGGGTATGTTCTAGCAATGTCCCTTCTTATTAGTTTCTCACAAGGAGATGTCATTTTCAAGAGCTCTGAATACTGATCCTTAATCGGCATGCTTTGAGCACTGCATAAGAGTTGCCAAACAATTGCTCTGAAATGATGAGGTATCCCTTTTCGAACAAGCTCCTAAAGCACAAAAAAGGACATAAATCCATTTATATTTCCTGAAAAATAAACATAAGCTTTAAGAACAAAACAACTTCAACAAATTAAAGTTCCTCACAACTTCAGAAAATGTTTACATCATGTCACAAACCAATCATGCAGTTTATATTATGTAGACCTCGCTTCTAGCCTGATACGTTCTTAGCTAACAAAAATAAAGAGACTCTGCATCATTTTGAGTGGCTAAATTAGCTGATAAAAGTAGACCCCTATTCATAGTAGGCTACTTGAAAAACTGAATATTGAAGTAAATTTAAATAATAACTCCCATTAGCCAGAATTTATCAGAGTTATTTTTATATTTCACAAAAGATGACTGAAGGTAATACTCTTCATTGTATTTGTAATGATTGAGAAATAAGAAATCTGTGATTAAAAATTATTTCCAAGACAGGTAAATGATAAAAACTGGAACTCACTGTAGCACAGTCAACTGCAACAAAAGAACTGCACAGTACTACTATCAGAAATCATTTGGCAAACTTGACAGGTTGTGTCTAATTTCTCTGTCGTGCCAGTATTTCCAAGTTCTTCTTTAAGTATTTAAATGCAGTTTCAGACACTAGACCAAGAAAACACTAAGTTTACATATACCAAAGTAACCCAATTTTCTTCATCTTCCCTGGAAAAGAAAAATCAGCTAGGTATTACACTATTCAAACCTTCCCAGGTTAAGAGATCTAAGAAGCTGATACTTGTCTTTTCAGAAAGCACAAGCACAAAGTAGCCTTGTTACTTGATCTGAAAACTGAGAAAAAACAGCATGATTTGGGAAGTTCACAGACTGTCTTCAGGGTATGTTCTGCATCAAGGATCAGTCTGATCTAGAAGATGGTCTCTTGCAGACAAGAGGGTTCCTTGAATCATTTTTTGTACCTTAAGAGTTTATCTATCCTGTCTCCTAAATGAGAGTTTCTTTCACTGGTATTTAGTCTGAACAAAATCTCCTACCTGCAAAGCTTCCTCTTTTTCCTGTTAGTTCCAAGTATTTCTCCTACTTTGCCAAACATCAAGAATAATTAATGCAACAGTGATAACTTTTAAAGAGACTCTCCTTTTCAAGTTTTGTTTTTGTTAAGCTTGAACTCTACTGCAGGAGTTCTGCACCACTGACCTCAATTTTCTAACATCCTCACAATCTCCACCCTTCTTCTGACCATCCCAGTAACACCACTCCAACTATTCGTCTCATCAACAACCCAACTATGACATCCTGTGTTATTTTCTAAAGGATTTCCAATTCCAAGACAACCACCCTAACACATTGGCTTTCCACATCTGTCTCTAGCTCTCATTCGTCAACAATACACTATCAGATTGTGGATCAGTCATCTAATGCCTCGAGGGCTACTAGTAATGAAGCATTGGCAAGTGGTTCTTGCTTTAAGTTACCATACACCTACTTGACAGAGTAATGGGGTCAATCCCTCCAACATTCCTAAAGGAACAGCAGGAAAACACACCTGCTAAGCAGCACTAAAGCAATTGTATTCTACATGGTATCACGCACATTGAAAAACAGGACTTAAGTCATCCTTCAGAACCCTCCATAAACAGGAAGTGAGTTCTGAAGTGGATCAAGAGACATCAGGATGGAACACATCGCCTGTGCTGGAAGGCACGTACACCTATGTCTAAAGCTTAAAAAACTTACCAGATATCTAATAACTTAAGACCTGCTTTCACAACCAAAACAAAAAGATACCTCTGCTGCTCAAGTTGTAGCTACTGGCACAATCAGGAAATAGATATGGATGTTCTGGTATTCCATTATAAATGCAGAATGACATTGTTTAGGCTAACTTTTGGCAAGCAGAACAAAACCAAAGAAGGTATTTAGAATTATTTAATCAGCAAGGGAAAAGTCGCTAGCAATATACTTAAATATTTACGGGAAGTTAGTCAAATACTGGGCCAGCTGTAAAACCAAGTGATAATTTTGACACCTTAAAATGTTCAAATGCAGGCAGCTCAAATGAATTCTATCCAACCAGATCTACTTATTACCATCTCACTTCTTTCTCTTGCCAGGTTCACGTGGCCTTCTTTTCCTGGCATTTTGGAAACATCTTTCCAGAAACTGTTCTCCCTATGCAAGCTGGAAGTCTTGAATTAATTTTCTTCCCTTGTTTCCTCTCTCAAGTCTTGTTCTCTCTTCGCAACTGCTTCACATAAAAGATACTTTACTTTAGCCCATTGTTCTGCCTTCCCACAACCTATTCATACGCACACATTTCAATCTGCTCAAAGGACCCTGACATTTGTATTCCACACATAGAACTACAGGCTAGAGCCAATAAAGAACCAAAGCAGAACAGACTTGCCTACGAACAAAAATCCCACGCTGCTGTACTTGCAGTCTCTGTAACATGGGTATATTCAAATGTCCTACCTGCTTTTTAGTTTGAATTTAAAGTGTAACTGAACTCCATGTCTGTACATGCCAACAGCTAACCCAGACTGGACACACACTGGTCAAAGTTTGTTCATTCCACTCAGAATTTAGAAACTATGTGTTTTTCTGCTTGAGGTCATCCCTGGGGTCAACGCACTTGGCATGCACAAAAACCTGAACTCAGAGCCTCATACAGTAGGATTGTCAGCTCTTCTAATGAGAATGCTTGAAAAAGACAGCTGCTCAGTGGGAAAATAATCATAGCATCCAGATGTCCTCAAGAGGGTTTTCAGTAATTCCATTTTGGAAACTTGAAGCAAATCTTCCCTATATTCATGAGAATCTCTCATTAGAGGTAGACTGAAAGCTTCAGTATTCAAGATACATTAAATACTAGTTTTTAATACAAGATATCAGATGAAAAAGCCATTACCAAAGTCTGGTAACAGTTACATAGGAAGCACTTACAGATGGAATAGATTCACTGGAAGCTCCTTTACATATTTATTTAAAAAGTAAGACCAACAGGAAGATAAACCAGTATCATTGGTATCACTTTACAAATACAACCTAAAAAAATAGTAAACCAAAACTGTCCAACTACTACCTTAACTTGCTTTTCTTTCTTTTTCCGCACATCTTCCCATTCATTCACAATCCTCCCCCAGAGGATCCATGAGTCTTCCTCAAGATGGCTGAGATTGCTAGAAGCTGATGAACTAGATACAAGAGAAGATCCACTATTTCTTCTTGACCCATTTACTGATCGCAAGGATTTGCTATCTGTTTCCAAGAGTCTGCAAAGAAAGCACAAAAAAACCCCACCCCAGTAAATTCAAGTCCTTCTGATCACAGGACCACATTATTAATTGTTTAGAAGTCAAGTCTTCCAATGTCTTTACAAAGAACGCTCCCAAAGTTTCTATGGAACAGTTTTTCTAACCATCATTTATACTAAATTTGAAAAGAACTGGTCAATGTTACTGTTTCTTCTTGAGTACTCAAGTAATTCTGCACACAGAACAGCAGCTCACATTGCAGCACTTAAGAATGTCATATATTGCATCAACAATACTAACAGAAGTGAGATTTTAATACAAGTGTTATGTAGTCTCAGGTAAATAGATCTTAACACATAAAGATACCAAACTACAGAAAGCACAGAAGCATTGCAAGTCCAGCTCTCTTACACATTCATCAACTGGCTATTAACAGCCCGACAGAGAAGATGTGCAAGTTCTGTTCTGAGGCACAAGTACCAGCAAGAGGGCTTTGACTGTACCAGCAACAAAACCCCCAAAGCTATTGTGCATCAGACTGACAAAGAGGACATAGAAGTTAAATATCCTCAATGATAGTTTCAAATTATAGAATAGTTTGCGTTGGAAGGGACCTTAAGGGTCATCTGGATCCAACGCCTTTACCATAGGCAGGGACAAAAATCCAGTATTTATTGGGAAAAAGTGAACAGAAGTCTTCCAAGGAAAAGTAAGATGTCAAAGAATTGCAAAAAAGAGTAATTTTAAATAAGAGGGAAAAAAAATATTAGCTTCCTAAAAGTCTACCTGATTACACTTTTTTAATTGACAATGTAAATACAGACAGAATCATTAAAATCTGGAGCAATTTTAAAACACCTGACATTTGCTGACACTGTGCATAACTCAACATGGTGTTTTATAAACATATCTCACAGCTAAAGAATGAGGATCAGGCAACAGAAGTGGGTAGTACAGTGAATGAATGTGTAATAAAGTGCAGAGCTCAGCTGCGAGAACTGCCGGGCTTCTCGGGCAGCAAGGTGTACTTAAAGGCATGCCAGGAGCTGGACAAGCTGCTGAACAGACTTCCCTATTAGCTGCTTACTGCGGCCATCAATTTTGCCAGAAGCCAGGGATTCTGGGCAAAAAGGTATGGTTTTTATCCTCAACTAGTAGCAAGCCCCCAGAACAACGGGAAGACCTTTTTAAACCACATGTTTGGCAAGAGCAAGAGTTCAGACTAACTTGAAAAAGTGTTTGGTTATATCAAGCATTTCATTGTGCTTTAAATTCCAAAAATTCCCATGTCTGTAAATCCCAGTGTTCTGGTTGAACAATTTATCAATGCACCTGCACAAAAGTTAACCTTCCCCTCCTTTGCCCCCAGCATTTCAGCAGTGTCAGGTTAGGCTTTAGATACTTGATAAATTATAACCCAAGTTAGATTTTGCCCAAGATTGTACATGAATCTCAGCACACATACCAATTTTTAAGCTATCTGCTATGATAGAGATATTTAAATCAGCTTTCCCTGTTCCAAGCTTTCACCCACTGGTGTTCATGTAAGTTATAGAAAAAAAGCCATTTAATTAACGAAGACAAGTACAGTCTCCGCTCTATAAAAAGTAGTATTTTGTTTGGAAAAGGGCTAAATAGTAATGCCTCTGGGAAAAAAACCAAACAACTAGTTTTTTCAAGACCAATTTTCACTTAGTCCATATTAATGGAATGCAGAAAATATTGTTTTCAGAAAAAAAATCCATTTTCAATGTTTAGAAACCTGGCTTGTACTGATCCATATTGAAAGTTTGCAGTCTGAACTCCTCCTCTCAAGCCGAGATGGTGCCTAAAGATAAATTTAAAGTAGCCACAGAGGAAAAGCAAGCACAGAAGAATCATTACATTTACAAAAACAAGTTTCATTTTTCACAGCTTTCTACAGAAGTTACTCTAAGTTTCTGTAATTTGACCTTACCTGGATAAACTCATTATCCTTCGATTTGAAAACAGGAAGTTCTTTATACAGCAAGAAGTGAGTTCTGTGGTGTTTAGTCAATGTTTTCTTTCACTTAAAACTTTATAAATGATTTACTAATGCCAAGCAGTTCTGCCAGGACTCTGGACCGAGCTAGCACATTATTCTGAGGAAACTTTCAGTACAATTGGATTACAGAATGCCTTCTAAGACATAGCTTGATACAATTAGAGCTCTTTCCATTTCTAGCTGTTCAACTAATTCATGTTCTCCTTATTGACATAGAAGCCAGCAATGAGAAAGAAACCTTTAAAAATATCCATCACCAGCAATTCCTCCAGCAGGCAGAAAGAATAGTTCCCTGTGTTCAGAGTACAATTCCTTGTCAACAAAGTGCTACTGTGCTAAAATGCAGATTCAAACTGTTCTGAAACTGCAGTGCATACAGCATAAGAGCATCAGATTTCTGTATTAAAGTGTAAAATCTCATGAGAGAAGGTACACTTGATAGGATAGCCTCTAATTAGAATTCACACAAGACTATTGTGGGATTGAACAACAGGTCTGGCTAAAATTTAATAAAACCAGACAAGATTTTCTAGCTTACTTATTAAATGAAGAAAGCTGACTTGAAAAAGAAAGCCTAGCAAACCCAAGCTCTCATTCTTCTTTCAATAAGCAAGCTAGGCTAACTGCAAGGCTTAACAAGATGACTCTGGAAGTAAAGACATTAAGCTCCAACAGAGATAAGCGGTCCAAAGAACAGGTACTACTGCTTTTCAAATAAAAGTTAGTCACTTAGTCATGAACAGAGTGAAATGCCTCAGATTGAATGCAAATTAGCTTTCTTAAAAGCACTCTAACATTTTTTTCTTCAGATAAATTTTCATTTGCACAGCAAAAATTACATACAGTTCATCTTCAAAGGAGAGAAAATCTCATAAACCACAAGGGGAAGAGGATGAGGTTGTTCAAGAAGCTGCCTTCCATTCTCAGTCAAGAACCAGACAGATGCAACAAATTCTCTGTAAGATGTATTGCTATTAAGCTGCAGAACATGAACATGAGAGAAGATGATGCCAGGTGACAGCATGGCATTAGCTCCTCCTCCTCCCAGTTACTCTTTTTCTTTACTGAAAGTTACTGCCCTCATAACTGAATCAGCAGAGTCAAAACCAAAAAACAACTAGAGTTCCTAAACTGCCCCAGTGCAAAGTCCAGCACACCACCAAAACTGGAACACAAGCTGGTTTGAGCTAAACTACCAAACTCTGCACTTCACTACAGCACAAGGGACAGTGATCTTCAGCAGGTAGCCAAGCCCTGCAGCTGTCTGCCAGATCTAAAACCTATCTGGAGCTCAAGTTCTCCTTTAGAGTCAACCTCTCATGAACTACTGAAACATACTTGTCAAACATAACCTAATTTTGCAAGAGGCCAGATGACTTATAAGTCTTGCCTCAAAAGCACAAATAAGTATGGGTTCTGGGAAGAAGAGAAAAAGGAATTCAGAAATCTAAAATTTCAAAAAGCTAATAGAAATTATAATTTTGATCTAAGAAGGCAAGGAGGTTATATTAAAGTCTCATCCCTGAGACACTCTATTTTAAATTGGATACTGAAAATCATATGGCCCCAGTGCAATTTCTTCAGATTAGAGGCAGCTGTAAGCACTCCTGTAAAACCAGGAGAGAACACCACCTTTCAGAGTTCCACAAAAACAGAACTACTGCACAAGAACACAAGTTCTTAAACCTCATGGCCTTGAAATTGCAATGTTGTGCCATGAAATTTTACCTACTAGCCCTCCTTTAACAGCCTCTCTGCTGAAACCACAATAAGCCAATTTTAGTCTCATTTCTGTTCTTGGAAGATCAAAAAGGTCTCCATTCACCTGTTCTGTTCCTCAAGTTTAGCCAGTAACTCTAAGTCGTCTGGACTCAGCTGTGTTGGTGAGGATGGCGATAGCACGGGTGTAGACAGAGTGGTAGAGGAGGATGTAGTGTGTAATGAGGCAGATGGACTTGCCACCTGACTGGCCATTTGACTGACGGTGTGCGAGACGGTGTTCTTCACCCATGAGAGAGTAGAGCTCAGCTTTCCTGCAACCTTGTCTGTCGCCACCTGCCACGACAAAAAGAAGAGGATGCAATAGTTGTCTTTAATACCTTTATTTTCAGTAAACCTGCTGCCCCGAACAAAGGAAGAAAAAATATACAATCTGCATGAACTGACATTGAGATCATGTATTTCTCCAGAACTGTCAGGCTGCCAGAAGCAATGCAAGCATCAACAGCAACACAATATCATAGAAATAACATGCAAGTATGCTGCTAATCCACAAAGTAAGTATACTCACAGAGCTCATTTCTGCAGTACAGAAATACCACAGGATCCAGGATCAGCTCAGACTTCCCGTTACAAAAATAAATAGAAATAAAAGCTTATTTTTAAACATCTTAATAAACTAATAATGACACAGAAACCATAGAAAAACAGATATAGAAAGAGTCAACTACTTCCCTGAAGGGCACTGAAGCAGTACAAGAAAACACTTCAGACCAACCACTGCTCACCTTCCATTAATCCCTACAGTGGCAGGACAGAGGAGCAGGGGCACCACATTTCTAATCTACACCAAAGCACAAGATCCTCTAGTCAGTGCGCAGGGAAGTCACCAAGAATTTACATTCATGAATCTACTACAGCTCCCGAATGTCTTACCTTAAGGCCTCACACTGCCAACTCCCTTCTCTTCCTCACTTTACCTCCAGGTCACCCTTACACCAATTGTCCTCTGATCCTACTGCCAGCATGTGGCCAAGCCTGCAGTTTGAGAGGAGTCAGGAGGAAGAGTGAGAGGTGCTACTAGAGCAGAAGGGAGCTCCAAGCAGACAGTCAGGGAAACCATGGGTCCAGGAACAAGGAGGTTAACAGGGACTGATCATAATCTGCTGCCACTTCTTGACCAGTGTTACAGGGTAATGCAGCCCTAACAGATTCACTGATCACTAGAGAAGAAAGAGCAGCAGCCCCTGGAGGTATTTTCTAATGAACCCCTCAACTGGAAATCTAAGAGGCTTTGATCTACAGTGATTCAGAGCTCAATTCTCCCCTGGCCCAACCTAGAGAAACTCCAGATGCACCTTAAAGTAAGAGCCAGCTGCCTTGCAAAACGTTAAACTTTTCAAAACCAGCTCTGAAGAGCTGAAGAGGTGCTGCTGGCAACTATTTATTCTGACCTTTACTGACTTCCTCAAAAGACTGAATTGCTCAATGGTTGTCACAAACAGCTCCACAGTACAGCCAATACAGTAACTGCTAAGAGACTAAAGACACTGAGCTATGGGAAAAAAATCCTTTCCCAAGATCCTTCAGTAGAATCTAGTTAAAGCAGAATTTCAACTGGAAAAAAGTAACTCCATCTCAACACACTGTGCATGTATCTACATACTGTGCACAGTATATAGACTGACTGGTTGCTAAAGAAGCTTTCTGATACAATGCTACCATTAACATTTTCTGTGTATCAAATCCTGAAGTATTTTATTTTCATGTCATATTGAAAGGAAAACACACTGAACATCTTAAGGCAACAAGAGGAACACTAGAGGCCAACAGAGATTGTCAATCTCCCCACTTCCTGTCCACCAGCAGCGTAACACCTAAGAGCTCTCCTAGAGGACTGTGAAGAGATTTCCAGCTTCCACATGCTCAACATTCATCCTGGAAGCAGTAACAACATTTTGCCAGAAATCTTCAGCTGCAGGGATACAAATCACAGGTAAGGTCCCAATGTAAGCATCAGAAAGGTCCCTGCTGGTTCTGTCACTGTTAGACAGGAAAGCTCAGGCATATCAATGTTTCACAAAAGTCCCCAAACCAACACAATCTTTCAAAGACAATCTTTGAAAAATCCCGTCTAATACTAGCAGCATCTTTTACACAAGAACAGAGTAAGAATTGCTAGAGGTTTCAAAACCTTAAGCTTAACACATGCATTAATATTTCACTCAGTCAATATCCTTTACCATCTATTACTATGAAAGGATAAATTATTGCTGTTTCACTTTGAATTATGATAAAGGTAACTCATACATCTCACTTAAGACTGATTATTTCCTTAAAGGCTTTAAACTGCCTAAAATATGATAAGTGATGCAACTATTCCAAAAATAACAGCTGGCAGAAATGGCCCAACCTTAACAACACAGCAGAAATGAATGCCAGATGCAGCAGGTTTTAGGACTCATCCATTCTAAGAATCTTACATAGAAATATTAGAGAAGCAGTGATTTTGAGTAATTCCCTATGAGACAGAAACAGGAAGAGAAAGTATACAACAAGTTTTATCTTTTTACAAAGTAACTAGGAAGACTTAAGGTGAAAAATCCAAGGCGAGTCTGGCTTATCAGTTATGAGGCTGATTCTCCACATTAAGATACTCAAAGCAGGGGTTGGGGTGACAGACAGAAATCCAGAATCTTGCCAACATTCATTCATCACTATGCATTAGAAAACACTACTGTGAATGTTTGCAGAAGCCAATTATGTTAAGAACACTAAGAAAAAGCATGGTCAGAAAAACCCCATGCAAGACAGCAGTTAAATCAGAACAGTGAGTCTAACAGCACCACTGTTCCTAAAAGCAGCTCCAGGTTTCATTAGAATGTATTCGGAGAACTAGTGAAGTTCTCTGGAAAAGAGAAGTCAGAGCTATCTAGTTGTTGAAATTAGTCCTTCTGCCTTTAATTATGCCAATGAGAATCAATTCAGTATGAACGACAGCAGATCCTGTCACTGGGTAACACCAGCTCCAGGAAACAGGAAAATATGTATGAGCCTGTAGTTTAACGCCTCCCTGCTTCAGGGATGTGATTTTGCTTATCACAGCATTCTGCAAAGAAAGCCACTATCATTAAACCTTTAATCTTTTCTTTGTATTTTTTGACAGAGTTTTATCAAGGCCTTCCTAAACAAATGCTTCTTTTAAAAACTGGTTATTATTTAACCAGTGATACTTCTGCAGGCCTGCAGCAGTGTCTCCCTTTTGGCATCCCTTCCTTTACAGCAACAATGCTCTGTACTTCAGTTATGAAGTGTCCTTCGCTTTGCTACTCTTCATTACTGGGAAATCATGGTCGTGTGCTCAGCTATTTGTAGCAGTAACAAGGACAGCCAGCTGACAGATACTCCACAGTGGCTGTCCCAAAACCTTAGCTAGGTCACAGCCTTTGCCATCATCCTCTTCCTGCGTAGGCACCTCTGCTGCTTCCACTCTGCTCACCCTGAAGCACTCACACTCATGCAGTTGCTCTGCATGGAGCCCTCCTGTGCTGCGTATGGAAGCAGCTCAAGCCAAGACTCCACTCCCCAAGTCCCAACACCAACCAGATCTAAGCAGCTCTCCATCCCTGCAGCTAACCAGCTCAGACTGGAAGCCCCTAGTTAATGATGTCCTCTGCTCAGCTCACCTGAGCCAGTTTTCCAACTATGCAAAGAGAATTGGTCTCCTGATTATTCACAGCATTCTTCAGATGCTGAAATTCAAGTTACATTTGAAGAATATAAAAGGTAACCTACATTGGTTGGGAAGTGTGCCAAATCATCGAGAGCACCATAAGGATGATCAAGCCATTATTAATTATTACTAATGTGCGATCAAAACCAGAGTTAACTCATTTTTAATTATTGCTTTTTCCACAGAGGGCTCTTGCTCCAGAACCTGCTGATCAGTCAGACTTCCAACACAAACGCTGCTCCCAGCCCACTACCAGGGACACCACCACAGATGTTCAGGTCTGGAGAGAAGCAGGCAGGGGTCCACTGCCTTCACCATGTGCAGGAGAGGACAGGGAACTGAGGAGGCACCATGCAGCTCCAAACCAGGTACACTCATTCTGGCTCCATGCCACAACTGCACTGCTCCTGGTTTGCCAGCAGAGTTCATTCACATCTGCCTGCCTAAGACCAGGTAGATACCTCCTAAATAAGTGTGTGAAGGCTGAGTCTGAAAATGCTGATCTTTAAGAAGATGAGGGGGGTAAACCTTAACTACTAAAGACTTTCTATACTGGGGCAGTTTCCAGTAAGCAAAACAGCAGAACTACCAAGCAATTCTCACCCATCTGGTCAGTCATCAGGCAAGGCACAGAGCTGCCTGCTGCGTACTTAAGCTACTGCAAAGACAATTAATGTTTATATTTACATTACACAAACATACACACAATGTGCAGTTTATATATACCAATTAAAATACATAAAATTCAGTATCCCAACTTTACATTTAGTATCTTTAATTAGCTACTGATCACAGCACTTTATCACCTAGAGGATGCACAATTCTGTGTTTAGATTTTTTAGTTACTCAAAGGAGTACTGCAGTGGAGCAGCACTGGAAATATTTTAAGTAAGGCAAGCTGAAGGTAGACTGCAGCATCCCATAGTAAAGACAATGATATAAATCCCTTTCCTTGAGAATCCCAAAGTAGCACTTTACAGTAAGCCCATAAATTTTACCACCACATAGTTTTGCACTTGCCAGACAGAAAACATTTGTTTTTCCATAAAAAAGTCTTTAAAAAAAAAAAGGTATTACACTGTAAACACTGAATTAGCTTAATACCCATATTCTGCATTTTTCTAAGGAAAATCTGTATTCAAGCTACAGGTATCCTGATTATCCAAATTACTGTCTTATTTCATGACAAAATAAAATAACTGCAAGCCTTACACAAACACTACTGTATATATGTTCTCTAATCTTTCTACTTTTTGTGAAAAGAGAAAGAAATGGGAACTTCTAGAATACAGGAAACAATCCTCATACTATTCTACATAAGCCTCACATAATTGGGGATGAAACTGTGTCAAGTGGTTTTCAAGCCAGTTATATGGCATTCCTCAGACCTGGTCTCCTGCTTGCTTCAAAAACAGTTAATAGCCTTCTAATACCTGAAGAATAAACTAAACTGACTCAGTCAGTGACATAGGCAGGAGAGGCAGCTGGTGAATCAGCCCGTTATCATGGTTCCTGACATGCTAGAAATTCTAATTTAGGGCTCAAACATGGTTTCACTATGTTTCTTTTATATCTTTTACACTACAAATTCATGTAATTGATTTCTGCTGAAGTCTGGGGGAAAAGTCCCAATTTACTCTCATATTCCTGATTTTTCTTGTAGTATCACCTGACAATGATAAGGAATATTACGGCTAGCACTCACCAGCTTCTATTTCACTTAACATTCACTAGCCCTCCAAATCTTTCTGATACAAAGAACAAAGCACTCTAACATTGTATATTGTGTAAATCTTAAGCTATCAGAAAGCTTTCAATAGTATCATTTAATAAATACACATCCTTTAAGTCACCTTCAGACTCTAGCATGTTAGGGTTCTGATGGCCACAAAACATCTCAAAGAAGAAACTTGAAGGTGCAAGTTCACATATGCAACATAACAATCTAACACAAAAGGCATTTTAAGGAGGTACGTCATTCGAAGTGTTGTAGTGATCCACTAAAGGTTAAAGCCGTTGCTCAAAGTCGTATGAGTAACATTCCAATCACTGACCAAGTTGCACTGAATCCTATTTATTTCCAAGAAAAACTCCAGGTTTTGTGTTACCTCTGAAGCCCAGTGTGGTTTGCAATCTGTCAAGCACTGTCCCAGTATGCTATCTGGGAAGACAAACCAGGGTGCTTCTGCAGACACTACCTCCTGTTCATCTAAAGATGGTCTCCTTTATCAAACAAGTTTCAAATCTGACACAGGAATCTAACAACCTTCAGGAAACCAGAGAGACCTCCCTTCAGAGAGAAAAGAACTGGATACAGTGCCTTTGTACAAAAGATGGCTGAGAGCTCTTCAGAGCCACAAGAGAAAATGCTGACGGACTACAGCAAAAACCTTTAACAGGGAACTGCCTTTGTTCCTTTGTTCTCTCAGACATCGGTTTGGAAAATATCTTTGTATCTGAGGTTCAGCATACCAAGTTACATGCACATATACTTGAAGGACCACCCCCTTAGCTAACAAAACACAGGGAAGAATCAGATTAACCAGCTAAAATAAAGAACAACTGTGAAGTCAGTTTGTTTATGCACTAGATTGGAAGAATTCTCTTTCTCTTTTCAATAAAGTGCAATCCAATCATTTCACTGTAGTTCAAGTAAGAATCACCAGGCATTTACAAAAACAACACATGCTGAAGGACACATATGTTTATCGTTAAAGCTCCTTTCTACAGATTTTGCTTTCCTACTTGTTCCCCAAAGCCTAGCTTCCTTAATGCTGCTTTCAGCCAACTTCCTCCTGGAAAGGAGCCAGGACTAGCATCTAAACTACACTGGAGCAAAACCAAACAAAAGTATACAAATGCAGTTAAAATTTACTAAAGGCCTTAAGTCTATATTTTGGAGGTGAGAAACAAGCAAGTCATATTTTTTAAATATTCACTAAGCCTTAACAAAAAATCCATGTTTTTAACATAACTCTTCATTAAAAAAAAAAAAGTATACAACATTTGCAAGCAGTTAAATCAGTAAGTTTAAAAGGAACCAGTATCAGACACCATGAAAACACCATTCCATGCAATATCTGGTTTTATGTACCGGCAGCCCAAGTATTTTCCAGGTGTCATTCTCCTTGTTTATGAGGATTAAATAAACTTATGCCGCAATCTACAGGCTAGAACCAAAATGCTCACCTCGCATTTACCAAAGTGTGCATAGGTCTCTTTCCAAAGGGATGTATCAAACGAGACTTGATGCAGAAGCCAAAGAACACAAACATGGTCTTATGGAATATGGTGATACTTTATTTATTACTTACTAGAATTTTAAACAAATCAGGCAAAAGGGGTTGGTGAGACCCCACCTTCTGTATCTTACTCTCCTTTAAACGATCAGCTAAAGGGTCGCTTTCTATCGGTTACACTCAAATTCAAAAGAGTAAACCGGTTTCTAAATGACTGGCTGATAATCAGCTTTACTTGTGGGCTATAAATTCATTGCAACCTGCAGCTGCTGACAGAGAACAAGAAATAAAAGGTACAAGTTTCAGAAGTGAGAAATGTAACCAATTTAGTAATTTCCACATAGGAAAGTTGTTTAAGCTATTCAATAAACATAGTGGATTTAAACACAGGTGCAGACATCAACAGTCAATTCTGTTGACAGAATCCATGCTAACAGCTGTGATCTTGCAGTAATACTTAATTTCACCCACCAATTTTCTTGGTATACCCATGACTTGTCTCCACAAGCACTTACAGTGTAACTTGAGGCAAGCATATTTTTGTGGCTAACAAAGGGTCTTCCTCTAAGCTAGTGGAGGCTGAAAGAGTGCTCCTGCAGCCTCCCCTGAGCACAGCACTTAGAGGAAACTCATTTTCCTCAGTTATTGCATAAAGAAAAGGGAGATGGCTCTTCAGAGAGATGACATACCTACTCATCATCAAATGAAATCACTTATTTTCTGATTAGTTGACCACTGACTTTTATACTTTCATTTGGAAATTAGAATATTTACTTCTTTCAAAAACGCTTACTACTGGGAAATGCAAGGAAGATCAATGACACACTCATGATTTTTAGTGCTAGTCTGACACTAAAAAGACTATATAAAAATCCCTAACCTGTTCTATCATGGTCTGTCTCATTACAGAATTTTAACTTGCCTTTGCCATTTTGTCTTTAGAAAGGCTGATCAAATTCTCAAATTCTTTTTCCAAAGGGATGAGAAATACCTACTAAAGCTTCAGGCAAACCCATGAAGTTCCACTACTAATGTATTCCAAGGGAGAGAAAAAAAAAAATTACTTTGCTTAATGAATATTGGGGTTTGTCCCTGCTATTTCAGAGAGCGTGGAAGTTGAATGTCTTTTTACTATGCCTGAAGGTAGTTCACTGTTAATATATATAATCAAGACAAATACCTGAAAAATGAGAGCTTTAAAACTAACTTCCTCTGTCCAACGTCACCCTAGAGCGTGATGTGGACGGTTCATGTCCAGAATGTTAGGGTTTGGCTAGCTACTGGTTTTTAACACCCATTTTAAGCAACACTCAATAGTTTTACCCTTCAGTAAGCTCTTCTAGCATCCTGTTAGTTCGCAGTGCACAGTCAACTGGTGGCAACAACAATCCCCTATTAAAGGACTGGCCCCATCTGCCAGTCTGATGAAACCAAGTTAAAAAATGCATAGTTAATAGAGCCTAAGATGAGGATGAGTCAGAATTCTGTATCATCATAATGTAATTATACTTTTTTAATTTAAAAAAGGATCAAAAACATGCTATGGTATCATCATTAAGGTATTGATTGCTATGCTAAGAATCACTAAGACTTAGTCATGACAAGATGGTGTAGGAAAACTCAGAAGCTTGAGAAGTTCAATAGCTTACCATGTAGCAGAATGCATTATAACAACCTATTACCAAAACATTAATGGTTCATTTGTTTGTTAATTTTAAGGATTAGACTGGAAGTAAAACCAATATAGATCAGACAAGATGACGCAGCCTGAAACAACACGAAGACCACAGCATGACCCCTGACAGCAGGACCAGAAGGAGATCCCATCCTTCGCTGCCTGAATCCTAGAGCAGGCTTCACGCTCCCCAGGCTCTCCCAAAACACCACCTCACTCCAGAGTTCACAGGAAGTCAAACAACATGAGTGTAAGTAAGAAAAAACTATGATTCACTAAATCACTTCTGCTGCTACCTTGTGAGAATATAGTTTCTGTGTACATGCATACAACACAAACACATCCCAACTGCATGTAAGATGAGCACAGCAAGACAGGAGCCTCTGCGCTCTTCCTAACCACCACCCATTTATTCCAGTCACCCTTGCTGGAGAAAGAAAGGATGCACTGCACCTATAGACACCTAAGCAGACAAGACTACAAGGAAAGCACAATATTGCCTATTTACAGGAAGCAAAAACTGACCAACAGATGATGTTGGTTGTTATGAACATAGAAGACACAAGGCTTTAATTCACTTAAGCTACAAGCTTAAGTGATGTATTCAAGAGCTTCAGAGAATATACCTAACAACTCCAAGTTACATACTCCTACAACAGGTACTATTTGCCTTCTTTTTAAATGACAACTATTTTAATCAGGTCTCGGAAAAAAATGAACTCAGAATATATAATCAAAGCAGGTATAGGTTCTTTGAGGGGGAAAAAAAAGCATTCACAGTCAAGATTTATTTTCTTTATTCTTTTCTTTTTCTGACTACCAGAAAGGATTTTTCTTTTAAAGATGCACTCAACATCAAATGATACCCAAATATTAAATTTTATAATGTCGCTTCCTTAAGCATTACAAATTATTTTTTTTCTACAAGTGTAAAAACAAACCAGGAAGAGTAGGAGAATGTCAACATAATACTCAGTATGCATACGCCCAAGTTGGCTGGTTCCCCCTTCTGAATTGTGGTATCAGAACCCTGAATTAGCAAAGTAAACAATTTTGTTTTCCAAACGCTTCACTGACAAAAGGACTTGTCTTCCAATTTTTATTACGTCTCCATTTATTATCAATCCTACTCAAAGAACAACCTGACAGTAACATAGTGCAGACACGTCCTTTCCTCCACCCCTTCTTGTGAATTTGGAAAAGCTTTTCTCCCATCTCTTCCCTTCCACGAACCCCATTTCAACCATTCTCACCTCCAGCCATCTCCTGCTTACTTGTTCAAAAGCAATCAAACAAGCCCATGGAAGACAAACATATGAAGAACAGCAAGAAGAAAGTAAAATCGATCCAAGGCACCCAGCTGTAGCTCAGGAAATGCCTAAGCCTCAGCCCACAAGAGGTCAGGAGGAGATACAGGGCAAAGTCGGGCTGTTTTGGTGAAGCTTTCTTCTCCCAACGTCTGCTCCTCTCTCTCTCAGTGACAATCCCTACAGCTGCTCTCAGCCCAGTTTATCGAAGTCAGGCAATGCTGATTCATAACACCAAGTGCTTTCCTCCTCATCATGCCCCTCTTTTTCATTGCCCATCTTTATTTCCTCTCCCAATCCTTACTTGAAAAAGAATTCTACATATTTCAAAATACGCCTTAAATCTTTATAAGTGTAAATAGGCAGCTGTGCAACCATGATCAAAGCAGAAACCACACATTGAGAGAAGGGAAGAGAAACAAACAGGCACATTTATGCAAAACATTTTTAATTACTATCTACCAGAAAAATAAACAAGATCTAATCACTTTTTCCTTTAGAAACACGAAGTAATGCGAACTTTTTTAAGAACAGATAAATGTTTCAGATAAATACTTTTAGAGGCGAGTAAAACATACTGAATACTGTCACTTCTCTGTATGAACCTGCCTCCTTTCTACATCTTTTGTATGTGATCTTTGAAAACAAAAAGATCCCATCCCAGGCTGATATGAAACACTGTTTTGATACAGCCAGTGTTAATGCAAGCTCATGCTGGAAATTCAAAATGGTATATGCCAACTTCATGTTTGCTATAGAAGTGCTATGCTTTGCAGTGCTGGAAATTAGCAGGAATTAGATGGAACTACAGAAAAACGACACCAAGAATTCGAGCTGGAACACATAACAAGTAGCCACAACATCAGTATCGACTTTTTACCCTCATTATATAATCTCGCTCACGCAGCTGCAGCAGGAGGTGCTAGGTAGGACTGAGACCTCGAAGCAGCGCTGGAAAACTGCATCTCTGTTCAGAAC
>NW_009927173.1:47463-51073 GCF_000696875.1 Nestor notabilis | reverse complement strand
GTTAAACTTCATAAGGTTGGCATCGGTCCACCTCACATGCGTGTCCAGGTCCCGCTGGATGGCATCCCTTCCCTCCAGCGTATCAACCAAGCCACAGAGCTTGGTGTCCTCAGCAAACTTGCTGAGGGCGCATCAATCCCACTGTTCTTAAGAGTCTATGAATAAAAAACGTGTATTTGAAATTTTAACTATTTTTTCTTGCTACTTCCTTCAGAACTCAGCAGTCAAATCCACCTGGGCTAATGCTTTGCAAACTTTATCTGGAGTAATTGCTTTATTGTCTTTTCCACCATAATAGCAAGGTCTTTAACATTCTTTCTTTCCCTCTGGAAAATGTATCTGTCCCTGGCATGGTACCTTCTGCTTCTTCTATTTGGAACAAGACAAATAAATCTTTTAGGCCTTAGCAGAATTAAGCTCATTAGTTGCCAACCTTCTGCTGTTCTCAAACCTAGTTTCCTTTGCTTTTCTCTTTTATTGTAAGTTTTAAATTAACTCTACTCTAAAACAGTAAGTGTGGTACAACTCGGTTATAACAAAAATCCCCAAAGTTGTACTTTGAAAATTGGTCTTTTAAAGAATTTTGTTTACTACATTTACCCCTGACACCCTTTTTATCTATGTCATACCATTCTACACTATTGGCCACTTATCATTTATGTATGACATTCATGGAGCTCCAATGTTAGTCAGGTCAGCTCCTCTGCAGTGGATGAAGCTATATGGATTTACACCATTTAAGTGTATCATGTATATTTTTCTTATCTGATCTACAGGAATGGTGCTGTTGTATGTTATTAATGTGCCACTGCATTGCAAACTAACTGCTTATTTATAAAAGGCAATTCTCCTATTAGATAAAGTCATAGGTAGAAATGTACTTACATGTCTGAAGGTTTGTGATTATTTAGCATAAATAATGCCTGTGATTGTGAAGAGCATCAAAGTGTCCAGGAATATACTCCAAAGGAAGAGAAAAAAAGTTCAATAGGCTTCATTTTAACAATGTTTGTACTGATGTCCATCCAGAGAAACCGTAATCATTGGAGGAGGCAGAATAATGGACTCATTCCAGGTTTACTACCAATCTATTATCATTTTTACAAGTATATTTAAAGAAAGAGAAACTTGGTATTGTGTTTCAGCATGAACTGGTCAACACTGAAGGGAAGGGGAGGGGAGGAGGGGGGACTTTTTTCACATCTTTTAACAATAACCTACTTGCTTTATGGGAATATTTTGTCTCTTAAAGTATTAAACTTAGACACATTAGGCTGTTCAATTTGATAGACAATGGGGGTTATGGCTTGAGCTGGTATATGAAATTTCACGCTCTTCTAACAACACTGTGCACTCAGCCACAGATTATCTAATATTTCAAGTCACGTATTGTTTCTTACTTTGTTTGAATTCTCTAGGTTTTATTTGTCGTATCCACACTGGCAGCAGTACAAACAGTAAAATACTTTTTTTGTTATTAATACAATTTTTCAACTATCTGCACTCTAAGCAAGAAAGATTAAACGTCTTTCATTTTATAGCCTAAGTAAAATGTCAGAGGTTAATTCTGTTTTGCAAACATCTGAAAAGTCTTAGCAAAAGCTTTTAGTTTGCTCTTTTCAGCATTCTTACAGTTTCAGAAGAAAAATGGGAGGGAAATAAATAAGGTTCCTGGCCTCCAGTTTCTCAGAAAAAAAAAACAACAATCCTTTACAAAAAGTACAAAGGACAATTTCCTTTTTCCCATCAGGTCAAACTTGGAGTTTCAAATGTTTGCAGGCAAACACTCTGCTGAGTCTCTCTGCAACTTTTAACTAGAGTAGCTGCCTTATTGTCTTTTCCATCAGAACAGCAAGGTCTTTAATATTTTCCAAGTGCAAAACCACTTCTTAAGATTATGAGTTGGACATCTTTCAGGAGCAATACCCAGCAGCAATCCATCCACATATCTATCCCACTTTACAAATGAAGAAGCTGAGACAAAAAAGATTAGATCAGTTTGCTATGATGAAAAGAAAACAAAGAAAACCTGTAGTGCCAAATATTTATCACTAAATTTCTAATTTATTTATGCTAACATGAACTGTAGGTTAATGAATTACTTATTTGAATGGTATTATAGATTGTTAAACCTAATTTGAGAGGATGTGGATTGACACAAAACTGTCACACAATCCAAGAAATGTGCAAACTTTAGCACTTCATGTTTTCCTGCCCTGTGTTAGTTCCTAAAAATACTTGCCCTTATCCAATAATTAAAAAGTTTCAGTGGTGCAAGCCACTTCTACAATTTTAAAAGCAAACTTTAAGATTGCTTTCTTGTTTGAGATTGAAAGAAAGTAGAAGACAATAATTTCCACAGAATCTTTACCACCATGAAAGAACACGATGAGAGATAAACAGAGGTTTTCAATAAAAAGACAATGCACAATGAACACTAAAGGTCATGTGCAGACTCTGCAGTCTATGATCATACTGGTGAACAGGGAGAAAAGCAGCTATGTCAAGAAGAGGAAGAGAGTAATAGGTTTGAGGCTCTTGCCTTTCCTGTATCTGTCAAACGACTGAATTTGGGTAGAAACTAACCAAGAGGGGAGGCTGGAATTCAAGTTAGTCTCTGGCAATCATTGTTCCCATGAAACACTGTTTTTCACAGACATGAAACCTGCTGAGCACCAGAAGCACTAGCTATTTTATAAAGCTGTAAGCTGTACTACTGGTTTCCATCAACCTTTTAACTGAGTGATAAAACCTGAAGCTCCTCACAAAGCTCAGAAGTTTCACTTCTGCTTCCATTCAATAAAAGCCTGGTCTAGCTACAGCTCCAGCTAAAATTCCAGGAGTACACAGAAAATTAGCAAAGCTTAGTTAACATTGTTCCAGTTTATAATATTCATACATCTGAAAGAAAAAACATCCAGCAAGGAGTTTTCATTGAAGTTCAAACTGTGTAGTGTTCTATAAATATATCTATTTATCTACCTATATATGTATAAACCCTCTTATTCTAAGAGTCTATGAGTTATATAAACTGCTATGAACACCTGAGTAATCATAAAGTGAAGACAAGTTGATTTCCTTTCTTAACTTACTATTACTTAACTATTATTTATCTATCCATGTTTTTTTTGCCCTTGTAGGCTTTTTTATACTAAATAATTACTTCTAAATATGATTTACCATTATCTACTGCCTACTGTAACTTTATCAATGCTATCATTAATTTAATTTAGCTGCTGATAAAAACAGCAGCTCCGTTTTTCTCCTGCTCAGTTCTATGAATATATACATAAAACTATATAAACTGCAGTAGGGTGACTTAGCATTTAGATGGCTACTTAAGGTTTTACGTCAAAACCTGGAAGCAAGGTGAGTTTACCTATATTTTTCTATCCTTATTTTCTTTTAAAATATGCACCTGGAATGACATATTTTAAAAGAACTAAAAGTTTGTGTACACTCTAAGCAATTTTTCATATAGTACACAATGACATGACACTGTTGCAATGAAAATTTTCACGTGTTTTCTTCAGAAGAAGAAAAGCACCTTTCCAATTGCCTGCACAGCAGCACACAGCCTAAAATACCAAGAGCCAGCAAGGTTTTTCTC
>NW_009927173.1:37929-47432 GCF_000696875.1 Nestor notabilis | reverse complement strand
TATCTTTCCTTTCAGCATCAGGAACAGCACAGTTACAATGCAGAGCTACGCCTCTGGTTTCATCTGTGCAAATTCATCAATGAATTTTGCAGCCTCATTGTCTTTCCAGAAAGCTAATTAATTCCAACATGATGTTTACTTCTGGTTATGCTGAAGTAGATCACTCCTACATCAGTGCTGGATCTTTGGTGTTAAATGAACCCCAAAATAGTTAAAACTTAGTGTAATTACTAAGGCAAATAGATAACTGAAAATATTTATAAAAGAATAAACTCAAGGGATTATTTTACAAAAACACATTGCAAGATATAAGTAATGTCATATAAGGAACACTGAAGTCAAGGGTATTTTTCATTGACCTTAGTGGGTTTTGTGTCTGGTTAGGGGTATAAAACTAGAACCACTGACAGTAATGGAAATGGCTTCTTAATGTCCCTGTATATGATTAGGAGAAGTTAAACCTGATAATGGAAAAAGAATATGCTTGACAAACAGCTTCGTATAGTGCACAGATAGTTCACAGCTTCATATTGAGATGTGTCACACGGAAAGGAATCATGCACAGGCCATTATGTTAATTCCGGAACTGGGAAAGATTCAGTAGTGGTTATTTTTGAGAATCAAAGCATAGAATTAGAAAACCAAACCAAGCCAAAACACCACAAAATAAACAATCAATCAATCAATCAAACAAACAGTAAATACAAAGGAAACACTGTAAAATCTGGAGAAAATATTCGCTTGCTGGTAAATGGCTAACGTTATCTGAGCTCATGTCTACAGAAATACAGTACCATCACCCTTAAAAGTCTTTCTATAATTATCACCTTCTAATCAATTTAGAAACAGAAACAAATAAGGTAACATAGATCCCCACTATTAGAAGGGTGATTAAAGTATTTCAGTTACCTGAACAATTAATTAAACTTTTTCTAGCCTGGTTTTGAGCAAACAAAGATTTCTTGAATTTTAAGATACACCTTTAACATTCACTTCTACTTGATCTACTGACCTTATTAATGAAAAACCGCCCTGTTAAAATATCCTAACAATCTCTACTCCTTTCAGTTCAATGAAACTACATCAAGAGGAATAATCTGCAAATGCTACCTGAAGAAGTACAAGAGTTTTGTATTTGGCCACAGCCATTCAGCAATCCAATTACTTAGAGGCATTTTCCAAACAAATAGCACTTTCTTCCCAAAAACCCTGCTGAAAATATCCCTACATAGTATTTTCTAAATTTCCTTCATACTCAAGAGACACTGAAGTGTGTATGCCTGAATTACAATGCCTATAGCTTCTTCCACTTACTTAGGAGAAAACTAGCTTTTTCCTGGCTTTTGTGCTTTAGTATTATTCAAAGTTTTGGGGAGAGAAAAACAGAGCACGGCAAAGAAAGCTGACAAGGCGGTCTATACTTCCATATGTATTCTTAAATGCTGTTTTTATTTTGCAAGCTACTCACTGTACCCTGATTGTGACTCTTATGTTATCATTTATGTAAAGTAGGTACTCTTAAATAAAAAACTCTGCTAACACACAGTGTGAAACTGTGACACTGCCGGAATGAATGGAAACCCAGAACCTGTATCGTCCAATGTTATCTGAAAATTATTTCTTGCTTGCTTTTTTGCCTGTGAAAATCCTCTCAAACATGATCTAAATGTAGGGTTTTTTCATGAACAACACAGTCTACACATAGTATTTTGATTTGTAAAGGAACAGAAGAAAAAAATTAAATGTAAAAGTACAAAGACATATCTTTTAGCCAGTTATTATGAAAACACATGGAATTGATACATAAAATACAGGACATACATTTTCTGTTCAAATTTCTACAGTTTTTGAATCCCGAATCATTCACACTTCCACATTCTCACAGGAAAATGAGAATGAAAAAGTGGTGCACTTTGTGCTTGATAAAAGAAATGGAGACATATACCTGAAGAAGTCATTAAAATGTAGGCATTCCTCTGCCTGCATTTCTTCTGGATTTACATACAACATCTACTAAAGACACTACTTCTGCTTAAATCATCACAACACAACCATGCTCCCATATCATCCCTTGAAAGTACACAAATAAAGCACCGAAATCAAGCAGTTAGATTAGAAGATTTGGTTGCATTATTCCAACTATTGTCCATGCTACTGGAGAAAGGATATTTGTGAACTTCCAGATAAGTATCAGAAAACCTGCCACAGACTGCACTGACGGATGACAGTATTCTTATCTTTCCTCTTTTTCGAAGATCTAAGAGGCCAGACACCACCGTGAACTTATAATAGAACAGTAAGCATTACTAAGTTTAATGCTTAGATCACAAAAGACATAACTGTAGGATTTTACTGTATTACAGTATAGGATGATAGCAGGCATTGGTAGCGAAGAGGTTCTTACACCTTCCACTGGCCAGTAATTGCATAACAAGGCATTATTTTGCTGAACACTGTTTATTTTAAAACAAGATAAATTTCATCTTCTATTGTGTGCTTTCTTTTCTACTTTGTCTTCCGGTTTTTATTATCCAGTTAGTTTCAGAGCTCATACTTAAATTCATCTTTAAATACTTGACAGCTCCAAATTTTATAAATTTTAGGTTTGCTTCATATAAACATCTCAGCTGTTCTCTAAAAGACCAGGATGCTTTTATGGTAATCAGAGTAAGAATGTCTTAGTCCAGTTATAGCAAAATATATGCATTTATCATAGAATCACAGAATGGTTTGAGTTAGAAGAGACCTTAAAGCTCATCCAGTTCCAAGCCCCTGCCATTGGCAGGGGCACCCTCCACTAGCTCAGGTTGATCACTTGGACTTGAAAACTGCCAGGGATGAGGCAGCCACAGCTTCTCTGGGTACCCTGTGCCCGAGCCTCACCACCCTCATAGGGAAGAATTTCTTCCTAATGTCTGATCTAAATCTCCCCTCTGTTAGGTTAAAGCCATTCCTCCTTGTCCTGTCACTGCCTGCCCTTGTAAGAAGTCCCTTTCCAGATTTCTTGTAGGTCTCTTTAGGTATCGGAAGACTTACAAGGTCCCCCCTGAGCCTTCTCTTCTCCAGGATGAACAAGCCCAACGTTTATTGGGCTTGTTTTGGCTGAGTAATTCTGGCCATGTCATATAGCATGCTGTCATACTTTAAGCTTTCATCTTAATAAAGAATCTCTTGTTTAATCACAGAATTTTTTGTAACACTGCTAGCATGCTATGAAGAGGTTAAGTGTTTTGGTTTTATTCCACTCCACGATTTTCTAAAAGAAAGCAGGTTAACAGATTCTAATGCAGTTCTTCTCACATACATTCATGAAGAGCATGTTTACCAAGAAGTACAATTGCCAGCTTTTTCCTGTGACATACAGCATTCTCAAAAGCTGTTTGACATGTTGATTAACAGCCTTTCTGCTTGGGCACATGTGGACGTGCCCAGCTGATTTGTAATTTCACATGACACTGTGCAATGTGTCTGTATTGCCAGCCAATTGCTCCACTTCAGTAAAGGCAAATTGTGACTCAGCAGCTTTTAAAATCACAGGTCTGTCTTTATATAACTGTATTAGCATTGTGATCTCTTCTGGAAGGTGTGCTGTAAAACTGGCAAACTTGCCACCCTTGAACAGTTCCAAGCACAGTAGGATTGCCATCAATTCTGCTTCTATTGCCACTTCTGCATTCCCAGGTTTGATACTTTCCGTAAAGAAGTGTGATTGAAATACATAAATTTGGTTCCTCATTTCCTGCTGTGGTGTAGCAGAGTCTTAACTTAAATCTTTCATAGATTTCTAGGTCAGAAATATTCTTCTAGATATTCCACTTGTTACACAGATTATCTGTAATGGCTAAAATCTGATAAAGCTCATATATAGCTTTTCTTAGCTTAGTGACTACATATATGCCTTAGGTAATTTAGCATGCTTAAAAGCTTTTTTCCTCAATCTTTTTTTCTGAGACTATTGAGGCTTGGCTAGTGAGACAAACAAAAACCAGACCTCTATCGATTAGCTATTAACTTATCAGAGAAACAATCTGGCAATGCTAAAATTTGAGATTTAACTTTTTTTCCTCCAAGTTCAATCATCAGCAAACAATTGTCAATGTCCTAAACAGAGCTTATCTTATATTACTCTGGAGTCTCCATGTGCCAGAAATCACTTTAGCCTTCTAGTTACTACTTGGTTTTCCAGCCTCAAAAATGTTCATCACAGAATCACAGCATCATAGAATAGTTAGGGTTGAAATGGACTTTAAGATCACCTAGTTCCAACCCCTTGCCATGGGCAGCAATACCACACACTAAACCATGTCACCCAAGACTCTGTCCAACCTGGCCTTGAACACTGCCAGGGATGGGGCATTCACAACTTCCTTGGGCAACCCATTCCAGTGCCTCACCACCCTCGCTGTAAAGAACTTCTTCCTTATATCTAATCTAAACTTCCCTGTTTTAAGTTTGAACCTGTTACCCCTTGTCCTACCACTACAGTCCCTAATGAAGAGTCCCTCCCCAACATCCTTGTAGGCCCCCTTCAGATACTGGAGTCAAGCCTGCAGTATAACCAAGACTTTCCAAGACCTTCAGCAATGGAGAAACCTTTTATTCCAGCAATCCAAACACAGTATCTCACTTCTAATTCAGTTTCTTTCTGAAATCTTTACCTCCTCATAAACACTGCACCCCTGCTGCATGTGCTGAGATTTCTTTCCAGTTTCTGCTAAAGCCATACAAAGGCTATTTTGTTGTTTATATTGTCCCCCCCAAAGTAGTTTCAATTATACAATTTTACTGTGTGATTTTTAATTTCACAATAAATTAATGTATTTTAACTATATATATACAGATGAAACTATCACATTTCATAAGCACTGTCAATATTCAGCCCATCTTGTCTATGACAACAAATCTACGATGTTTGATCGGCATTTTTAAACATTGCAAAGTGTTCTTTGGGGTGTTTATTTGGGGCTTGACTTTACTACTAAATTGATAGTGCATATATAAAAGCTACTATACCTACAATGGTAAAGGCAGTATAAGTATAGAATAAAAGGAAGTTGGGAAGGGGGTGATCTACCTATTGCATATGTTACAGTGTTCCGTTATTAAACAGAATTTTCATGAATGGCTTGAAAAATTAAGTCTTGGACCTTTGTGTATTTCTGGCTCCTTCACATGCAGGTTTTCTGCCAGCATGGATATATTGGCAGGGGATAATATTTGTGTTCAGTTGAAGGCAGCTCTGCAATTAACAAAATAATCTAACCAGACAGTTGAGCCAGATAAACACTAGTGATACTAAAACTTTTAGAAGATGTAAATGACAACGAAAATGATGCATCTGGGAAAAATGCCATCTCCCTGTATCTATGTCATTTATCAGAACTCTTTTAAAATAAAAAATCCCTGCATCTCCATCTGTAAATCACAGTATTTCATTGCTTATTTTGAACTAGCACAATAACTGTATGTGACAGTTGGGATTTGTTTGTATTTAAAGGCCACATCTGATTTAATATTGTATTGCTTCACTGAAATCAATAGACCCATGCCAATTTATATGAGCTAAGGATGCATTCATTTTCATCATATAGGGGGGAAGAAGGGAATGACCTATTGTGTTTCAAGTGTACATGGTATTTCAAAACTATTTTGAGAGCAGAATCAGGCTCCTTCTGTATTTTTTGATCATTCTTTGAAGAAACGTATGGCTTTGCAAATCTATTTCAAGTCCTATCAGAATATGAGTTCCAGTGATAAGCTTATATCATGTATTTGGTTAAAAATATTCATAGCTTGATTTACAGTGAATAAAATGTGATCATTTAAATCATACCACCATTAGGTTAACTCGAGTCAGATTTTAGTCTTAAATATGCCAGTTTCATAAATAGTAAGTATTTGCTGCTAAAACTTCATTATCTCAATTTTACTAGGCTTTCAGCAGATAGTACCATGAGCTGCAGATCTGAAATCGAGGTAGATCCATAAGCAACGTTTCATGGGCACTGATGAAGATTTCCCCATACAGTCACATGAAGATAGTACCTGTTTAAGCTTCCCAAATGTGTTTTCACCATTAGTGTTAGCTAACAAAAATATATCTTCTTCAAGAATATTCCATACACTTCTTAAACTTACATTTCATGAGTTATAATGTTTGTGAGTACATCCATACCTGGCATCTGGGAGTCTTATAATGGCAGACTTACACTTTAAATCCTCAATGATTTAGACATAAAGCTGGAGAAAAACTTAACAGCAAGAAGCCTCCATGAGCAAGGTCTTACATTTCTTTGTACATGGTTTTAGCTTTCGTTGCTAGGAAGATGTTAAGATTTTTATTTAATAGTCTACATCATACCAGGATGTAATTAAAATAATCTATTATATGAAGTTATATCAGTCAGCATCAAATTCACAAATTAATTTCTTACTTAAAACACTTTCTTATTCTACAGTAGAGCCAAAAATCTTTCTCCAGGCTACTTAGAAGCAACCTCGTTTTCTTCCTACCATTTTTAATGTCTGCAGCAGGCCACTGGGAATCTGATAAGATGTCATGAGATAAAGTACCAAAATGACATCCACTTCACCTCGCCTCGTATCAGTTAACAAGTGCTCTGTTCACACTGCTCTTTTCTAAGATCAGCATCTGCACAGGCATCAAGTGGCTAAAGCTGTATCTTGATTCAATAGAGAGCATGTTAGTGGGAAAGATGCATGTATCCTGAAGATTTTTTTTTCCCTTAACCATTTCACTCATCAATATGTGATGGCTGTAGCTTATAATTATAATTCACATACTTGGAATCTTTTTCAGTAGGAAATCCTATTTTGTACACCAAGGAAAAAAAAAAATAGCTTAGCAGTGGCTTGGTACCCAACCATGCTTTATCCATTAGTATCCATTTTGGGAGATGGATAGATTTATGTAAGTAACACCTAAGAAATATATATGTCTATGTATCTTTTTAACAACTTGGCATTTTCTAATTAATTTCTCTTTTTGTGGACTCATGAATTGGAAAAGATTAAAACTGTTCACAAAACACCAGCCTAAAAGCTTAACTTCTTTCCTGATAGATTCTGTGCTGTTTTGGATTGCTGTTGAACAATGTCTATCTGGACTAGTTGGCCTCACCTTAAAAATCTTGCCTGAAGTTGTTCAGGGTAAATGGCTTTTCTGTCTGATGTTCTAACCATAAGGAAGAGTAGCAGAGGATGCTATCAAGTACGTGAGCCTTTTATGGCCATAAAGAAAACAACAGCCACTAAGTTGCTTACTCTAACCAAAATCCATCATCTATAATAATGTTTGCTTCAGTTCAAACAGAGACTTTCCTTTCTTAGAAAATATATTTATTTATCATAATGGGGTTTTTTAGTAGTTAAGCATTAACTGAATAATTATGCACCAAGATATCTAGTAACAGTTTGTTATATCTGATGTACTCTTCTATGCAATCATTCCCTTCTCTTACCCTGGTTCTCTTAGTCAAAATATTACCATTTTGTCTGGGTTTTGTGCTTCTTAAAATGGAATTCAGCATTTACTAACTTTAATGAATGAGAAACTAATTAGAATAACTATGCCTCATTTCTCACTCTCCCTAAAAGCAATATTCAGTGAGGACAAAAATCAAAAGAGAAAAATAAAATGTGAAGCTCATGAAGTTCAACAAGGCCAAGTGCAAGGTCCTGCACATAGGTAAGGGCAACCTGAAGCACAAATACAGGATGGGTGGAGAATGGATTGAGAGAAGACCTGAGGAGGAGGACTTAGGGTGTTGGCTGATGAGAAGCTCCCCGTGACCCACCAGTGTGCGCTGGAGCCCAGAAACCAGCCGTGTGCTGGGCTGCATCACAAGCAGAGTGACCAGGTCAAGGGAGGGAATTCTCCCCGTCTATTCTGCTCTGGTGAGACTTCCCCTGCAGTTCTGTGTCCAGCTCTGGGACAACTACACAAGAGGGATGTGAAGCTGTTGGAATGAGCCCAGACAAGGGACATGGAGATGCTCCATGGGCTGGAGCAGCTCTGCTCTGGAGACAGGCTGAGAGAGCTGGGCTGGTTCAGCCTGGAGAAGGAAAGGCTCTGAGATGACCTTAAAGCATCTTCCAGTGCCTAAAGGGGCCAAGAAGAAATCCGGAATGGGGCTTTTGACAAGGGCCTGTAGGGACAGGACAAGGGGGAATGGCTTTAAACTAACAAAAGGGAGATTTAGATGAGACATTAGGCAGAAATTCTTCCCTGTGAGGGTGGTGAGGCCCTGGCGCAGGTTGCCCAAGGAAGCTGTGGCTGCTTCATCCCTGGCAGTGTTCCAGGCCAGGCTGGACACAGCTTGGATCAACCTGGTCTTAGTTGGAAGGTGTCCCTGCCTGTGGCAGGGGCTTGGAACTAGATGAGGTTTAAGGTCTCTTCTAACCCAAATCATTCTGTCATTCTATAAAAAAAATACACATAACCTATGATAACATGGTTGAAAGATACATGCTTCTCTTCCTGATTCCTACTCTTAATCCAAAGCCTACTGAAATTCCCTCACATCAACAGACTTGAAATTAGTTCCTAAAACTCTTCAGACACTGCCTTACCTCAATCATTAAACAGTGAAGCTGTTCTTTTTTAAATACGATCAGTAAAAATAAGAGAAGAATAAGCTTCTGAATTTAACAATAAAAACTGAGTAGCAGAGGTGGACTTGCAGTTGCAACACTTAGCTGTGTTCCATGTCTATGGTGAGAATGCAAGAAGGGATAATAGGGTAATTAATCACAACTTAAACAGAGCTTATGATCTGCAGTGAAAAAAATTCCAAATTACACAGTAAAACTGTTAACCTACAGAACTCTAAAATATAATACAATACTGAGCATTTTCAGAATATATGACTTGTAGAAGTAATTCTTCTTAATGTAATCAACACAGTTTAAATGGAGACTATGAAGATCCCAAGAGAGTATAAGTGTGGTATATTCACAATACTGCAAAGTTCTGCTTCACCATTTGTCATATAAAAGAATGCCAAGTATCCATTAAATTGTATAGTGTGCAGTACAGCAGTGCATATCTTTGTGCCTATCTTACGTATCCTTGATTAGTGTATACATATGAGATGTTCACATTTTTGTGAGCAATTACGGCTTTGCTAATTTCTCCAAATGAGTTAACCACAACCTCATGCTCCAATTACATACAGTATTTAATAAATACAAAGTTACAGGATTAGTTACCACTGCATCTGATACATAAGGAATTAGTCTGGTCCAGCTGTCGTCTTTGAAAATAAAGTCCTACTGATGAAAACATTTTTTAAAGTAATGATTTTAAATGTTCCCACTTGATATTCTAGAAGTACTCAGAAAAATGGTAAATAATTACTTAGTCTTTAAATATCAGTTACACATTTTCTAAAGAGCATTTTAAAGAATGTCTTGTGCCTGTGTCAGTAGGAAGATTGTTACATCTCTAATTAATTACACTGGCACACAGCATTTTGACAATT
>NW_009927173.1:27750-37898 GCF_000696875.1 Nestor notabilis | reverse complement strand
GGAATGCATGCCTACACTCTTCTGATCTGCTTCTTGAAAAGTTAACCAATGGATGGAAAAGGCTTGTGCTGTTTCTAGCTCTTGTGTTTCTGAGCTTAAGACATGGTTTTATCTCAGGCTTTTCTTTTTCTCTTTGCTTTCTGTCAAATGAATGTGGCTCATAGAAAAATACAAATATCTCAGTTCTTCCCCCCACATCATAGCCATATGTCCTTTAATACCTTTTGGACAAGAACTTTTGTATCGTTAATGTTATTTTACTGGATTATAGCAAACATTTTTAGAACAGGAAAATACTTCTTTCCCAAACCTATCTAACAACTACATCATATTGCCCTACTACATTATTTTGCAAGCAGAGCAAACAAAATTTAAAATTACAAATAAAAAATTGCCTCTACTTTCAAGTACCATTCAAAATACATGGTTTCCTAAACAGCAGACTAAACTGAAGTTCTTAAAACTTCAAGGAGTATCAAATCACTGATGAAGTGAAAAAGTGTATCTGACAGATGTTTTGCATGAAGTTAAATGGAATGAGAGGCAAGGCTGACCTGAAAGCAGCCACAAATGCAGAGCAGAAAGTACAGCATTCATCCTTACTATTGCCCTTGAAGACTGGACACATGAAGAGTGGTTGTGTGATCAGAAATGCACCATTTCTCTGTGCCATTTTCGTGAGGGAAAAAAAAAAAAAGAAGGCCACCACAGCTAAAATTGAATTTTGAACCATCTTTCTGCAAACCGTAAGCTGTGTAGCTACAGAGAAAAGTATTGATGAAGAATTGTATTGATCAGCTACATTCTATGTATATACAAGTATTTACTTATTTATAATGAGATGATATTTGTAATGGAACACAGCTCTCCAATAGCTTTTTTCTCCCCTGAGTCCTAGCCTATCTGGTAGTATGTGCACAAGTAAGAGCTATATACATTTCTGACTATAAAAAAACCCCATATGTAGATATAGTATACCTGGATGTAGGCAATTGTTCTGTTTGTTATGATGACAACGCTATTTCTATCAATTCATTTATAGAGTATATTGAAAATATCAAAAACTATCTAGAATCTTGTATTTTGTGCTGCTTAGAAAAATATCTGTGCTCTGATGAAAAAGTGTTAATTACTCGGCAAAATCATGCAGAACTTCTTAAATCCCATTTCACTGAACTTTAGATATATTGTAACCATGGATATGCAAGGTAAATACCAAATTGGTATTTAAGAGACATGCTGTTAGAATAATCTTTTACTTTTTCCTTCTAGAAACCCCACACCAAGAGAGCATCTAGGTGACATCTAAACTCTATTGCAATACCAAGACTTATAAATAAATGTTTTAATATTTCCATTCTGTGATGTGAATCTGAATCTTTACTACCTAGCAGAACCTAACAGTAAAAAAAAATTAACAACAGTGTACTGAAAATGTAGCACATTCTATAACAGAAGATTCTATAACAGAAGAAGATGAGCAGCAAGCTGAAACTACATGAATAGGAGACAATTCACTATATTCACAGGCATGATTGAGTAAACTATCATCTATTTGTTAGCTGCATCTATATTCCCTTACTTTACTAAATAGGTCCATATTACTTACTAATAGGGTGCATATATATGCACATGTATATCAATTCACTGTCTTATAGATAATGTATTCATTTTCTTTAGAACACCCAAAATCCTGCAGCTTTGGTACTGAAGCCAACCAACCTTTTAACTAACTAGGCTTGTCCAGTCCATAAAATACTATTTATTTAGTTACAGAAAAGATAGCGCTGCAGTTCACAGAGAGATTCAAGACTAGGTGATTTTGTCTATCATGTCAATCTCCTTACAGGTTGCAAATACACTTTTTAAGAAGACAGTAGAACTTTGCCTCAAACTACAAAAGAGTTTTGCTGAGAGATGCAAATCAGAAAACTAACAACTGCAACTACATAATAACCATGAACTTCTGCTCTCATGAGAAGATGATCTTTCTGCATCTAATTGTGGATTTGATACCAGCTGTTCATTTCTTCTGTGTTTAAAGCTTCTGCCTTGAGTACATGAATGTAGCCAGGGAGAACTGCAGAGAAAGCATTGTATTGCTGGCTGTTCTTTCCGTGAGTGCTTACAACAAGTTCTCTGAGTGGAAAATTACCTTTTTGAATGGATACTAGCAGTGTTTGCCAAGTACTTAAAGGAAACAATTACTCCCATGGCATTCATAGAGCACAGTGAATAATGAATGTGTTTCTGTTGCATATATTCTTCTATAAATTCTACAGCTTTTTATTCATTTTTAGCCTTCTCTAGTGTTTGTTGGATTGGACCAAAACTAGCTATGTATGTCCTCAGCTATGAGACGAATTTGGTCTTGCTAGCTCCTTTTTTAAGTCTGCAGAAATTTTATGTAAACTTCAAAACAGGCTCAGATGGTTTTTAACTGCATTTGTGTTGAGTGTTTTTGATAGACAGAAATTGAACTTTTTTAATGTGTAAATAAATTGAATCAATGGTAAGCAGATTTTGAAGGCAAATCAGCAACAGAAGTCAAACAGTTCAAATTAGCTGGAAATCTTGTCCGCAGAATGAATTAAAATGAATTATGCACACCTACTAAATGGTTCAGTGCATGCTTAGGACAATATCAGCTTCCATTTCAGGTTACACAATTTTTCTGGTAAATTTTCATGTTGTACTAAAACTGGACAAATATATAATATTTGTTTGTATCTAAAATTCACAGAAGCTCACAAAATCCAGTAGCGCAGCTAAAATGACCTTATTAAGATTTCTATTCGTTATGCCCCTGGTTTTTTTTCAGCTACTTACCAGCAGTACAAGCAGATGGGCATTGGCAAGAGTGCCTGTAGATTAGGATAGCTGGAATTACAGTGGTATTACAGAGCAAAGTAGAACAGCTGGGCTGCCATTTGATGATTCAAAAAATGTGTGAAAAATTATTACTGAAACAAGACTCAAACTCTACATATGCTGAACCAGCCACATTTATGGAGTTTCTCCAGCTTGTAACCCAAGAAATCTAATTTTCTTTGTGATAACAGAGTCTGTAACTATTGTATTTACAAAATAATTTCCCTGAATCTGAGCCCTTGTAAGTCATTGCACCTATTTCCATTGACTTCAATAGAGTTTGAGCTATATTAATGATGAACACTGAATATGAATGTTTTTAGCCAAAAACCAAAACTGGAAAAAGAAAACAGTCAAGATTTTACTTGTATAATATTCACTACTCTTTCACATGGGAAAGTATCAGATGAGTTGAGATTTTACCAGCAAGCAATATGGAAATTTTATAAGATGCAAATTGATATATTAACAGGCCAGTCACATTTATATTCTACCTTCAAACAAAGCATTTATCTTTTATTTATAAAGTCAACTGCAAAGACGATATTCCAGGAGTATGCAGAAGTCCCATGGGACTTAGTACTGTGCATGCACTTTAGAAAGAGTTCATTTCCGTTATAAAAGTTTACAATCAAAACATACAGTTTTTAAGTAGCAGAGGATGGAGAAAGGAAACAAAGCACAGAGAAAAGTTAATGGCCGAGAGTGCAGAGTACAGATGCTCACAACCCAGGCTCTAAGCAAAAATGCAAGATCATGTTCCATGTAGGAATGTGCCCTGGGTTTGTGTGTGTGCATTTATACAGATCCTGCAGTGATTAAAACCATGGCTAGCCACTGACAGACTGAAAATGTAATGTCAGTATTGATTAGAAATATGGAACTAAATTATATGAGGAATAAGGCAAACAGCCTTTCTCATTTTAAATTTTAGTCATCGGGTTAGTAACTGATTAAACCAGAGACATCCCAGAAATCTAAGAAAAGGCATTTATTAATGATCATATCTGCAGAATGTTATTTCAGTGTCACATCCCACATTATTTGAATAGATATGCGTTAACTATGCCTTGTTTTACTTGCACAGAATCTGCCCATAGCATATCTCAAATGCTCAGGGAAAATGGCTGTTGCTGCGTACATTGTTATTTCAGGTCATCTGTCACTTGTTTAGATAGAAGAGGTTGCTAATTAAGCAATAACAATTAAAACACAGGGCATTTCCTGCAGATTCATGACCAACTAGGAGGAGCTGTGCCAAGGGCCATTAACCCCAGCCAGTTAATTCACTGTGATGGGGCAAATTTCATTGAAGAATATTAATGTTCTAAAATAACAAGGTTGTCTCTGGGCATAATATTAATATATACAGGAATGAATCAAATTAAGCACATTATTTGGACACTTTTAAGGCTCAGCTGGACATGGTGCTGGGCCATCTTGTCTAGACTGTGCTTTTGCCAAAAAAGGCTGGACCAGATGATCCTTGAGGTCTTTTCCAGCATGGAATTCTATGACCTGCATAGTGAATTCCAGACCTTTTCCATTTCCTGGGTAACAGAGGAAAATGGATAGTAACAAAATGGTACATCGAAGAATACTAAATGTCACTAGGTACTCGAGCTTCTCTTAAATGCTCTCTTCAGACCTGTCTTGTATGTTTGCTCCAATGACAATTTGTAACTTTGGTTATCTTCACAAATATTAATTTAGCAAAACCAGGTGCCTACTGGTGTTCTTGGTAAAAGGTCTACACTTAGGAGAAGGGAAGGAAGTATTTAATTGTTTTCTTTGCAGTCTATGTTCCTGTGAAAGTCTCTTCCCTGTGATTTGCCACATTTCCTTTCCAGAGATCTAGCCCTACATCATGCAACTCTTCAGTCTTTTTCACAACCTTTGCAGTAAAACATTTCTGAAAGGATCTAGTTGAAAACAGTGCTACTAAACACTAGACTGTTGGGCAATTATTGTTTTCTCAAATTATAATGGTTTACCTTTTTATTATCCCTGCAAGAGACTCTTTGCTTTCCTCCAAACAGCCAATTCTTCTCTGCACCAACCATTTACATCTCCTTAATTTAAAATTTACCCACAAATAACACTCAGCAGTATAGAGGAAGGAGAAACCCAGAAGGCAAAGCAGGTAGGTGCAAATGATATATTACTTTTTCCCTTCTGCAAGTAACTTATTGCTTAAGGCTGTCATCCACAGCCACCTTCTTCACAACCCTTCTTCCCTCATCCGCTAGTGGTTTTCACCTCTTTAAATCCATTGATTCAAATAAGTAGGTTAGATATGAAGCAAACCTAGCAGTTTTCTGTCTCCAAGGTGAAATAAGTGGTTGTATTCAAGACTATTTCTAACTAAAACTTCTCTAAGGAAAAAGCATAGGACTACAAAGTCCCTTTCTGAAACATATGAGTGTACAAGGCTCTTTCCTTTATTATATTACTCCTAATAGTTAAAAAATCTCATTACCACCTTTTACTTACAGAGTGAAAGATCATGTACAAAAACTTTGAAACAAAAATCAGAAGATACGGAACAGCTGCAAAAGATGAAGAAGGATTATGGGTTCGATGGAAAACAATCTGGAAATGCACCCTTTAATTATAGGATTAAAGGATGTTTTACCATAGTAGAATAATAAAATAGAAATATCCCTTTATCACCTGGAAGAGTTTGCTGTGGACATAGTCTGAGAATTACCAGCTGAAGTAATCTGAAAAGCTCAGCTGATTAAAAAGGTGACTTTTAGACTCAGAGCAAACTTCTTTAATTGCAGAACTAGCCTTTTAGTAAGGGGAGTAAGTTAAGAAAATCATTATAAATACAAAGAATTTAGATTTTCAAAATAAAGTACTTTTTACTTAGAAACATTTTTTCCCACGTTTCTGACCTTCCACATTTTCTGTCATTTTGTTTTTATAAGGTGTAAAGAACTTTCTAAAATTATTCTAAAGCATCTGAATTTGCTTGTACAGGTAAAATACTCCCATGGTAACGCAAATCTCCATAACATGGCTGTGATTCAGACGCCTGAATTTTGGGTTTGTATGCATACCTACATTATATTTGCAGTGCCTAAGTTATTACATAAAGGATGTTAAAGCTCATCCAAAATTACTACGAGCAATCAAAGCAATACAGTATAAATGTTAAAGAATTACAAAGAATTTCATCAGAAAGAACCAGCACCTGGAGCCTTCCTTTTTACTCTTTCTTGTTTTCTCTTTGGAATGCCCCTTCTTTTCTCATTGGTTTTCCACTAGCGCTTTTGGGTCATTTAAAATGATGGGAACATTATTAATAAAACACTTCTCAAGCTTAAAGACAAATCATATTTTCTCTTTAAGTTACTATTTGTTTGCTGTCCTGGGACTTGTTGCTCATCAGATGTGTTTTTCAAGGTGATGAGTATGGGGAAAGAAACTGTAGAAATTATAAAATCCTCCCTTATCCTTACAAGTACTTTAACACAGCAGCTAAGATTTCCACAGAAATCAGGGCTTTATTATGCCTGGTGGAACTAGTTAGAAAAGTGTTTTTCTGAACTTACCGAATGCTCAAAATCATCTGGGTTTTTTTAGGCCATAAAGACAAATCAAAGCTTTAAAAAAAAAAAAAAAAGATACTATGGAATATTGTAAATTACTATGAGAATAGAGAAAATCTGTATTAAGCTCCAAGATATTCTGCAAAGTATGAAGGTAAAGGCGAATTTGGTTTGAATTATTACTGAGTGCTAAGATTCAGATGCCTCTGTCTGGAGGATTTAATAAGCAGAAAATGAAATAACTAAAAAAAACCCAGTTTCTGATAGTGCACTGAGGGTGGCAGAGCTTCTGACCTCTCTATTTTGGACATGAACATTTATGAAAATCCACTGACAGTGCATAACGTATACCATACGATATTCCAGTTGAGGAACTATTTAAATATCACATGCTGATTCATCTGAATTTTTCAAGTTTTTCCCAGAAAGAGAAGCAGATGAGTTTTATCCTATTTTTTGAAATCCTCTATCACTTTAACCATGTAACCCAGGCAAAAAACAGAAAAAGAAAGAAATTCAGATGAATCCTTTCTTGAACAGCAGTCTTCAACTAGTTATCCATCACTACACAAAATCACACTTACACACCAAGTTATTCTTTGGGCCTTGATCCTATAGTCATCTGTGCCAGCATAAATCCTGGAAAAATACACCAGGAAAAAGACTGTCTTAAAGCAAACCAGACGCTCATCTCTATTGCATTAATTTTGTTTTGCCAATTATAGTTGTGTCAGAAAGAAGAAAACACATTCACTGCATTTTTGGTGTACAATTTCACTATTATTTATGGTTGATTATTCAGCCTGGCACCAAGGCCTACCAGTTCCCTAGCATCTTTTCACAACCAAACTGAAGACAAAAATGTGATTAGCTGAATGCTAATTATGCAGGGGGGGGAAATTGTTGAGAAGTATTTTATCCTCAGAAAGTGCAGTTTCATCCAAATGAGAATTTCTGTGTAAACAAAAGTTGTTTATAAACACTGTTTGTCTTAATTTGAATCTGGTTTTCCTTTATTTTTTGTTTATATGATGTTTTTCATAAATAAAACATTTAAGTTTATATTAGGCTTAGCAGAATACAATTCTTGAAAGCTATTGATGGAAAGCAATTTGTTACCGAGTATTTCAATGTTTCTACATCTGAATTTTGGTTTTACAGGCTACATTCACCTCAGGACAGAAACCTATTCCAGACAGAGATATTAAATACCACAGGGAAACCTAAACCAATTTACCACTGATACTGAGCTATCAATTAATCCAATATCAAACATTCAAATACATAGCCCATAGATACTAAAGAAAATTCATCAACTTCTTTAAGCTTAGTTATATTTGGCTGCCCTGGGCGTCACAGCTGTATTTAAATAAAGTCCTTCTGCTTTTGCTTTCAGCTCCAGATTCCTCCAAATCAAGAGATAGTTACTGACTGGTATTTTAGGCTCCTTTACAACACACGTTACATAAGAAGACACACTTTGCTCATCTTTACATCTTCAATTTTGGGGACTACTTTGTTCAGCCACTTCCACTGCAGTGATCTGTGGCAGCTCTGTGGGTTTTCAGAGCTGGCAATATAACACTGATGGTGCTGGTTTTATTTCAAAGGAGTATTTAAAAAAATAATTTCACTGTCACACACTGTTTAGAGCTGTACTTCCAGATCCTCATTTAGAGAGAATGATGGTGACTTGGCACATTACCGTTTCAGCTTAACACTGGTTAGATGGGAGAGGTTACTAATTATACAACAGCAATTAAGATATGGGGCTTTTCCTGGAGATTAATGATTTGTGTGCAAGGCTTTTAACCCCAGCCAGTCACTCACTGCATTGCAGTAGAATCAGATGGCATTCTCTGAAGGATATTGCTTTTCAGAGCAACAAACACAGGTCTGCATATGAGTGGAGGGCTTTCTTGCTCACCTACAGGGTATATTTAGTGTTGATGATTAAGCTATGAAGTAATTAACGAAAGGCAAACACACACAAAAAGAAAAAAACACAAAACACAATACCCCACCCATACAGCTAAGTACAGAAAAAAGTTGAATGCTCTAACATAGATTTTAATTACTTTCATTCCTTTTAGAGATGATAGGATCAGATCTTTCAGTGAATCAAATCCCACACCACAGACACCTAAATTAGCATTTTAAATCAGAACTAGCTTGAGTATTTGCAGGGAGTCCCCCACTCATAACCATTTATTATGTGCTCGTTTTAAATGCATCATGGTGTGAGAAACGGTTTTCTCTCTGGATGAAGCTGAAACAAAAGCCTTTTCCTGGTTCATCCCACGTCATCGAAAAGCAGGAAGCTGAACGTGCACACAGAAGGAACCTAATTCTTATGTACCACAAAATTGCTCAGCAACACTGAAAACCTCCTCAGGCAATGTTCTACAAAAAGACAGTCATTGAAACTATCTTACAACTGCTGCTTAAAATTCCAAACTGACCTACAATAAACATCTGAGCTCTTCTGGGCCTTCCAGGTGCCTCATCTTTTCTCACCTTCCTCCCTTTTGCGATCTATGCCTGGTCCTGGCCTGGGTCCAGTCCTGGTCCTTCATTCCTATTCCTATTCCTTTCTTTTCCTCTTCTGTCCCGACTTTCTTTTATTCTTGAAACTCAAAATAGGTATCTCTCTTCCCTGCAAAATTTTTATGACAGTCTGACCTGTGACTCCAAAATAAATCTTGTCTGGCTGTGAAGGGAAGAGTTTGTGGCTTTGCTAGCAGACAGACTACCCTGAGCCAGTACCACGAGGCGTCCGGATGACTTGCTGCTGCTAGGAAAATGAAGTGGTGCTTCTCCAAGTTTAAATAAATGAAAGTGGAGTTGCAGAAGGTCTGAGACATTAACTACCTGACCAGTCCAGGCTCCCTTATTCGGGTTTTTGATGGCACTTTTGGAAGTGAGGACCTGACTGCACTGTCAGCCAGGGTGAACTCCTGGTTCCTCCCTGGAGCAGCAGAGGGAGAAGGACAGCAGCTGTGCAAGGCTGCTGCCATCACTGGGGGTCCTCTCTCATGACTCAGCAGGTCCCTGAACACGAAGGCAGCAATCCTGTACCCCAACCACCATCCTGGTAGTGCCATCCTTTTTCACAGCTTGCGGTGGTGCAGGAACATGACATGCAAATAAGTGGATCAGAAAAGGAGTATGCTGCTACTTTTGAATGTCATCTTCTTGCTGGTCAGAGCTGCTGAACGTCTCTTCTGAACAGCAACTCGTGTATAATCCAGCCTCCTGGCCAGTAATGAGCAGTTTCCTTCATGTGAGGCAGAAAATTAAAGCCCACTGCAGCACTCACACCTCACAGCCCATGCCAGCGCTGGCATCAAAATGGGGTCCGCTGCTCACCTCCTTTCTGCCCAAACCTGAACAGCAATTTAGTGGCTGCCAGTTTTCCATTAATCTACCATAAAGAAGGCCATGCCTGCTGAGGAGCAACTGCAACAAACCACAGCTTAACTCCACAGCTGTTCTGGCTGCTCTTTTCACCACACAGGCATGGTGCCTCTGCTGTTGTTAATCCTGAGGGCTGGCCTGGCCCTGGTGCATTACACGTTTTCCTACAGGCCATGCTGGCCTTCCCTTTAACAGCGTTTAGGCTGTGGACCACACTGTCCCCTACTTGCAGTTGTTTCTGGAGGCCATCCTGACAACTCGGGTGTAAGACGCTGTCGCAGTGATGAAGCGTGATGTGAGGAT
>NW_009927173.1:27404-27681 GCF_000696875.1 Nestor notabilis | reverse complement strand
GCGGGGCCTGCAGCCGGTGGCAGCGCCCCGTGCTGACTGCTGAAGGGAAGGGGACTGAGGCCTGGGGGGCAGCAGAGCCGCCATGGCAGGGAGGGTCCCCCCGCAGCTTGCCCTGAGGGAGCAGCTGGGAGAAGGTGAATTGGGCCCCCCGAGAACAGCTGCTGAAGGCTGGGAAACGGCCCCAGGAACACGGCGCAGGCTTGGGAAGAGGAACGGGGGCGGCCTCTGAGACCGGGCAGGAGGCGCCGAAGGAGCGGCGGGGGGGAGGGGGGGGGGG
>NW_009927173.1:3762-27360 GCF_000696875.1 Nestor notabilis | reverse complement strand
TGGGTCTGGAGGAGTGGAAGAGGAGAAAACATCGGGCTCCGAGCCAGGCCGAGGGTCTGGGAAGAGACCCACGGCTCAGCAGGAGCCAGAGGTTCAGCGGGCCAGAGCTAGACAGCTGCTGAGAGTGGGGAGAGGCACCAGGAGCCAAAAGAGTCCTGGGAACATGGGGAAACAGCTGGTGCGGGATGGACAGGATAGCAAGTGGAAAACAGAGGCTATGGGGGATGAGGGACAGCACAGCTGCTGAGGGATGGGGGGGAGATTGAGGAGGAGAAGATTCCAAAGCCATAGCCAAGGGGAAAGGAGCCAGCGACCACCCCGATGGAAGAAAAAAAGGACAGAGGAAGAAAACACTGAGAATATTTCCATTTTAAAGGTAAAATACTTTATATAAAGCAGCTAAATTGTTTTATCTTAAGTACTGCTCAGACAGCCCACAGCTGAGAGTGTGCGTGATGCCAGTCTCCTCAGACAGGAAACGTTTGCTGTGGATGCTGGAGACCTCCTGGATGCCACAGTGGCTGCAGCATCCAGCCCTCATGGTTGTTTTGGTGCCTGGATAAAAAAGCTCTCCCATGCTCCCAGAGAGGCTTTGCAAGGCACAGCAGCTTCAGTCAGTTGTAGTCTGGTGCAGAACTGGCCAAATGACATGTGGATGTTACACCTGCATTCCTCAGGCAGACATGGTGCGGTTACACCCCCAAAACACTGCTGTCTGTGGTAAAGATGGTGCACAGTTTTCCAGCATAGAGCTTCAAAGGCTCTTTTCTGGCACAGGGTTTCAGGGGTTTCACCTTTGAAAGCACTGCACCCAGGTTAACCCCTGTTCAGGCTATAAAGTGGTCTTGCCAGTTAGTGCCTGAGAACTTCAGTTTGGGACAGTGGCAATGGCCTCTATGCCTATCCCTGAGTCATCTCCTTCCCCACAGCTGGCCTCGCGATCCTGAAACAGCAATACAGGCAGCAGGGTCTTTGCAGAGGGAAAGCGAAGTCATCAGACCAGGTCTTCTGTGTGTCTGTAGATGGCCCAACTTCAGCTTGTGAATGAGGGCTGGAGCTGGGGGTAGGCAGCATGATAGTAGTGACATAAAAACCCGTGAAAGGGCTTCCACATTTAGACTTGTACATGGTAGATACTGCTATGGATACCCGTGTTGCTAAGCATGCTGCTTCCTAGGGAAATGTGTGCTTGTGGAAGCACAGGTTTGTGGGACTACTTTACGGATAATATCAAGTGGGAAGACACTAAGCCAAGCCTATCCTAGATACTGCAGAGATGCAAAAAGCTCAGCTATATCTACTTAAAGTCAATTATTTGCTTTAATTACCACAGGGAAATTGCTAGCGTACACCAGGCTGTCAGTAAGTAGAGCTGAAACGGAAATCAATGAAGCTAGATCTATTTATCCAAGTGAAAATCTTGTCCATTATTTGTGTTATTTATTACTTTCCCTATTTTACATGTTTTTGGTTTAGTACTCTTCTATTATACTCTTCTTTGTAGCTTTGGTTGCACACAAGTCCATACCTTTTCTTTCATCTTAAAATTCCCCTTTCATACGCTTGCTCTGTAGGCATATGGAATTCCTTCTTTTTTTCCTTTCCTGGTATTACTTTTTTGCATATTTCCATTGTGTTCTTAAATTCATTCTACCCTTCTCCCACTTTTGTTCTCAGACACATTTGCATCATTATGCCTTTTTTCACATACAATGTAAAACTATGATGAAATAAGATAAACACGAATATGCTTATGTTCAAAATGAAAAAGGATATGGAATTTTTGTGGATATGGTGGAGCTATTCTTTTCTTTGGTTGCCATGTAACATATCTGACAAAAATAACTTTAGTAAGTGAACATTTTTTTTGCCTTCCAGATGTCTGGCATTGAACTTATTTTCCCATAAAATAGTTCTCCATGAGAATGACATCCCTAATCTCTACAGAACTAATTCATTATTTTGTTCAGTTTTCAAAGGATATAATCAGTAATAAAAAAGAGCCATTGAAATTAGCAGCCACATTGAAAAGAAACGACATGTTGTCTGCCTTCCTCTTTTGTTAAGTCACTGTAGCCACTTGCCCCTCTACTCCTAACACTCCTGGGCTGTCAGAATTACAATTTATTACTGATAGGTGTGAGCATATGCCTATGCACTTCCTTGTATTGGTTATAAAACTTCTGCTGGCATCCAGAAAATTAATCTTAAGAACAGAATACTTGAATCACTTCTCATCGTTGTATTCAGTAATTCACTTAGCAGCATTTATCAGGTCTAGACACAGAGCTAAAGCTAACCATTATCATTAAAATACAGAGATTTTACATGTTTATTGTTATGTTGTTTATGCTTTTTGATCAGTAACACAATTAAATAGCAGAGCTTTTGGTAAAGCCTTTTGCCTTTTTCCACCCTAGACTCTTTTACTGAAGAGCTTTGCAGTAGCTAAGAAGAGCTATAACTTTGTTTACATGCATAAGGGCTCATTAAATTCCTGGATTGCAAGGCTGTATAAATTATTTATCCCTATAGAGAAACAGGTTTCAGAATTCACAATTTAGAATAGGCTCTAATTCCCCTCTCATATAGAGAGTCACTGATGTAATTAAAGGTTAAAGTAAAGAAGATCAAATGTTAAAAGGAGAAGAGTGTTGCTTCTCTCCTGAGCTTAGGCATGCAATGCTCTGCCATGCTTGCTTTCTTCGTTACCTGATGCTGAAGGACCTTGACTATCTTCCTTCTTAATTACCTCAAGTTACAGACAGAGTTTACCCATGTTTTTATTATGCTTTCTGTGCTAGGGGATAGATGATACCCTTCATTCCTTCTTGGTAATGAGAAAAGTTAGAACAGAAGAAAATCCTCTGCTTCCACGGTAAAGCGCTGTTATGGCTAATGGAAGTTCTGTCATAAGGACTTCCTCAGCTTTCTGTAGCTGCAGCCTCATGTTGGAATTACTTACCAGCTGGTCTAGGCTACCTGGTCTCCAGGTTGCCAAATGATGAACATAAAATCTTTACGGAGGGAAAGGCTAATATATCCCCTTATGAATTCTAATGACAGTGTTTCCAAATCTTCAGTGATACCCGTATATTCTTCATAGACTACAATTGATTTTTATGTCTCACAAACAAGCAATCTGCAATTTATAAGCTACTTCCTTAGATCTTTTCTCATTGCTTTTATTTTCTTGGTGATGTATAATGCGTGGCTAGTAAGGAAAATTGATTAATTCCTTACGTTTTGCCCTTGATTTTTTGACTAATTTTGTTTTACTTCCTGAGCTATTTTGGCTCTAAAGGGGGGTGGGGGTGGGGGGTGGAAATCACCCTTAAAAATCAAAAAATCAAGCCTCAGTTTTTCTTGTTAATAGCTCAGTTGGACCTCTCCATGACTGGAGTGACAGAGTGGTAATATAAAGGCAAAGTTAGCTTTTTGACCACAGATCCAAACGTGAATGGCCTTCAGAATCAGTTAGAATGAAATTGCATTCACTTTATCTGCTGATCTTCACAGGCAATTGCATTTCATGGAAGTCCCAGGCAGCTCTCTATCTTGGAGCGTTTTCTGTCTTCTGCAAATCTGGTGAGGCTTCTCTGCCTGCACATTTAAATCTTACTTCAGAGGACCAGAAATAGCAGCAGCTGCATTACAGAGTGTGCATTAGAAAACACACACATGCTTCTTCGGTGTGGAATCCAAACGTGGCCACCCAAAATAGCTTCTATAGACAATTTAATTTAAACTTTTCCAGTATAACTTGTATTCAGTTTTGTTTTCAGTCTGATTTACAAGACATGAGAGCTCTGTAATACTGCATATGGATTTCTTCTATGAATTGAATTAAAAATTATGAGCAGGAGGTCCTAGTGCTATGCTGTTCCATTTGTGTCCCTTTCTAGGTACATCTATAAGAAACTGTCATATATACTTAACAAAATGTTTTCTGTATAACATTAGGCAGCCACGCCACCATGTTAAAGCTATCTAAATCCCACCTTAGGAGGCAGCAATAAAAAGAAGTTAAATGAAATTACTCCTCAAGTTAGGAAGTTTGCTTTTTCATACACAACTTCAAAGGTTTCACTATGGGTGAGAAAGAAATCATTACAGGGAATGGCCAAAGGCCAGAGACAGTGGTCTGAAGGAGAAAAATAGGCAAAGAATAAATAAACTGAATAAAGAAGAGTAAAGTCCCTTGAATAGTAAACCCTTAGGCCTTTACAGAACACGTGGACTTGGGAGAAAACGAGGAAGGCCAAAATGAAGAGGCCCACATCGCTCAAAACTGGAAAGGACCACCACACAGGAAATGGAGACATGGAAAAGGAACTGTTTGTAAGGAACAGAAATGGGAAGACATAGCAGTAAGGGGAGAGGTAGGGCACTCAAGGAGATTGTAAAGGAATAAAGTGTTTCCTATAAACCCTTCAAAACTGTAGAGGCCATCTGCAGTAATATAGGCCATCTAAAACCAATTACGATTGCTACGTACATTACCTTATCTTTATCACTGTGTTAAATGTCATTCAATAAGGAATATGAGTTATTCTGACTTTGTCTAAGAATGAAATATCCAAGGGAAGAAATTTTAGTGGAATGTGGTTCAACATCTAAAAAGAATCAGCAATGCAAATTAGACAATGTGATAACTGGGGAATGCTAAAAGGAAACTGCCTGAGAATCTCAGACATCCTGTCATTTCTGGAGAACATGATCAACAGCAGATGAGTATTATATTCATTGGGGGGGGGGGAAGAATAGTAGATAGTAACAGGTGTATCTTCTTAAATTGGAATGGCACATGAAGTGAAGGAGGATGTAATGCTCTGTAGAGAAATGAGTGCAGCTGACAGATACTTCAACAGCAGAAGTGCTGTCATAGAAGTGCTGAACAGAAGATTACATGGCATTTTTTGTCACACAATTGTGGACAGAATCAATAGGAAGCATATTAGCAGAGTCCAGTAGCAGAGTTAGCAAGACATTTCGACCAATGTTTACATTGACCTGATGCTGCAGTGTAACCTGGACCAATTCATCTGGTACCTTCCTAGAACATGAAATTTGAGGTGGATAAAATCCAAGTTGGATCATTAGATTAACACAAATTGGAACCACATAGAGAGACCGGTCTTGCAGTATGTATACAAACTACTATCTTTCAAAATGTAGTTGTTCCATGCAGATTAAATAATCATGGGTCCACACTTCACATGATGCAGAGCCAAAATTAATTATTTTGCAGAAGCTTAGATTTAAATGAGAGCAGATGGATTCTGTTATGATGGACTTGTATCCTCCTAGAAGGATCAGTTTGGTTGCTTGAACCATGAGTTCAGAAGTCTGAACCATCCTGTTTGGAAAAACAAGGCTTGAGAATATAGGAAGTTGCTGGACCTGTCCCTTTTGGCTGCTTTATTTAATCTGTAAAGTCAAAGAAAAGAGAGCATGCAAGACTAAGCAAAAAGAGCACAAACATGGTATGAGAAAATAAAACTTAAGTGTATAGGCAGAAGAAGAGAGAAATGTAAATTGGTGGGGGCTTTTTTATTTGATAGCCAAGTACGTCTGAAGCAGAACAATCTGTGCCTATTCAGAGATGAAGTTTCAGGACATCCTTTATGAAGGTGTTACCTTATAGCCCAGCCTTTCAAGATAAGAGAAATTCAGTGCTGTTATCAAATTCTGACCTTTGCATTGCTGTCACTTACTAATTCTTGGTCACTACATAAATATAATGTGAAAGCACCTGTTCTGAGTAAAACAATATATAGTCCAACTGCATCCTGCTGCTTTACTACTATTTTTTCACATGCTCCAGACTGACCATATGGTTAGTTGTTTGGGGTTTTTTTATAATTTCCTCGGGAATGGCTACTCATTGAATGGCCTGTTTGAAGGTCTTACCCTTGGAGAGCTCTTGTACTGCATTTCCAGCAATCTCATCTCTTACAGAACCACGAATCCTATTTTGTTGCTTCGAAGAGCACACCTGAGTGGTAGATTTTCTTAATTTTCTTTGGCTTCTATATTGACCTTTAATCAATGAGCTTAAAATACCTCCTTCACTTTGTCATTCAAAAGTCTGATGTCTCCATAACAAGAGGTAGATACTTAGTTCTTTTTTCATATAATTGCTTATATCAGTTTTTATCTTCATAGCACAAACGTGTCATATTCATTGAGAAATGCTCCACAATGTTCTTGTTTCAATTCCATATGTATTGCATAAGAATTCTCCTTTGAATGTTCTGTATTATATATAATTTGCTATTCTTTCACATGCAGTTTTACTTTTGAATACACTCCATAAATGGAACATAAATCTTTAGCTTGAGAACTATTTTTTTTCTTGCATAAAATTGTAATGGAGCTGCCACTGCAAGGTACGTATCTGCTAGGGAATTAAAAAGGCAGACAGCTTTCAAGCATTTGAGACTCTGAGGGGCAAAAATGATTCATTATTTGGACCAGGAGAGCTCTTAGCCATTAGAATGGGTGAAACCATACCACCAATTCCACAAACAAATCATGTGAATGGCAAACATTCTCATGGATTTAAGTGCAGTGAAAATTTTATATATATATTTAGTTCAGAAACCACTAACCCTTTAATTCTCATAGTTTGAATGCATTGCAGATATAGTGTATTCCACAAGCTAAAAGTCCATCAGGCTTAGTTCAGGCACAGAGAGAATGTGACCTCTCAAGAGGACTTAGGGGGAAAAAAATCTGTTCCTGAGCATACTTAGACAGTTTTGACAGTCATGCTGTTGAAGTCGGGTAGCTCATGAAAGATTTTTATATAATAAAATTTCTAAAAATACAATAAAATGATATTTCACCCAAGAATAAGCTAATCCTCCTTAACATCTTTGCAGAGGGATTAGAGCAAATTAAACCAAACCTGTTAGTATTTCTATGAGGGAAAGTAGTTCCAGCAGAAATTGGATATGACACTCACATCCACTGACATTTGAAGAAGACTGAATTCAAAAACCCAAATTCAGTCCTTAAATATAAGAACTACGAAACTGAGATATCTGAAGGATACCACATTATTATCAGTTAAGGGGTAAGAATAAAAGCTTTAGGATTTTATTCTACTTCAGGTAGGTCCTTGAACAAAATTGCACTATGTTAATTTATTACTCACTGGGACTGAGGAGACACAGAGTTTGTACCAAGATAAACTAGTCAGAGATTTATGTATTTCACTGGTGACATGTGATTTCAACATCACTCACTAATTTGGTGTTATTCCTAAAGAAGTTTACTAAATCTCTTCATCAGAAATCTGGAGTCCTAAATCTAATGATCATTCTACTATCTTTTTTTCACAGCTTGAAATCTACATATATTCTGAGGGCTTTTAACGGAGGCACAAGGAAATCCTGGACAGACATACAATCTTGTCTCTCTCCCTGCCACGTGTTACCCATTTATGCCCAAATTTCTGCTGATGGTGTCTGCTAACAACTGTTCTATGACAAAGGCACAGAAATAACTTGATACATTCCCCCAAACTCCAGACATTTTCTTTGTAAGCAAGCAATTTCAGTAGAATGAAAACACGAGTCTTTTTTCTCAAAAGAAAAAAAAAATAGTGCTGTTTTAACATTTGCTGAAATAGAATGGCACTACAGTGTACCTCGCAAAATAGATTAAATAGAGAGGAAAAATTACTTTCATATGTTTCCCCCCAAAGGTAATATCTATTTTATACTATTTTAAGGAAACTGAACCTGTAGTCTCTTGTCCAAGACCGTCATTGAAGCTAGCTGATCTTGTTTTACTTTGAAGGACTTACAAAGGTAGTAACAGATTTTTGGCACATACAAATCTTACTAGAGATTAAAAAAATACAGTATTGGGTTTCTGGAATGTAACATCCTGAGTGGGCTGGGTAGGTGCTTCAGAATAAGAGCAATTTATTTATTGTCCAGGAATGGTGTGTCAGATACAACATAAACTATTTAATTAAATATGTACACTACCTCCAGTGATCCTATAGTGGCAACATACACAGCTATGGAAAGGAAAGTCAAAGGAAAGGAGTGTGATGCACATGGAATGTAGTCTGGCAATGGACCATAGAAGAGATGGTGTCTTATTTTTTAATATATTCTGCTATAGGTCAGCAGTATTGGGAAATACCTATATAATGTGTCTGATTGCTTCTCAGAGCTGGTGTAGTAATCAAAGGCACAAAAGAAAGTTTGTCAGCAAATTCCGATAGGCATGAGAGGTGAGTAAGTACACTCATTGCTTTGGAAAACATCTTCTGTGTACTCTGCACCTAGAAAAGCTCATAAAATCTCATTATGTTTATGGCTATTTCCATTTTAAAATGTGTTTTGAGTACATGTGTAAATTGTAACAAAGATTTATTTGTTCCAGAGGAGGGGTCAGAGTAATAGTACGGTCTTCAAAGCTACGGACTCTGTATTTCCTCACTACTTAGTGAAATTAAAATGTCAGAATAAAATTATTTTGAAGATAAACATTTTAGGTTTTTTTCTATGTGATAAAATAGTATTTCAGACTCCAGTAGCCTGTTCAACATTTTAGAATAACTGGTCCATTTACTATTGTTCTTTCCATTAATGACTAAACGTTTACTTTTATGACAGATAGCTAATACTTAACTTCTTATTCCTTTAATTAGGACTTACATGTTCAGTACATTATTTGCTCACAGATTTAAAGGTCTGAATTCTCTATGCTCCCTTCTGCAGTCATAGACTTGCTGACATTTCATTTAGCCAAAGTACTTTGCTCCCTGAAACCCCCTTGTCACTCTGCTTAAAATTGAGCTGAAATTGAGAACACTGGGTCAGCACTGTGGATTGCTCATTCCGGATTTTGTCTGTGTTGTTGCACAGAACTTCTACCTGATCACTCTTTTCTTGTGATCCAGTTTATTAGCCTTGCTTACCTGAACAGTTCAGCTGAATTTATTGTGGCAATGGAATCTAATAGCACAGGAGCTTTTTATAGCAATGGAATCTAATAGCACAGTTCTTTTTCCTTTATATTTTGCATTCTCCATTAGGTTATCATCTTCTATGACATGGGTGTCGTATACTCTCTGTTTGGTCCTTTTATCCAGTGTGTAGCTGGACTGTGTGTTCAGTTCAAGTTACATATTTTCGAATGGTCTTTTGGACATTTCCCAGTCTGACCATCCTTTTAAACACAATACATGTATCAATTGTGCATGAAAAACAAGTGAATTACTTGTTATTCTACTATCTAAAGAAACCTTGATAAGACCTTCATGACATCGAACGTTACAGCTATGATCACGTAAGCTACATATACTTTAGGCCTTCATAAGATTATTTCATCATACAAAGATCAGATCAGAATTACTTCTGCATAAAATTTTTATAAATTGTTAGTAAAAATAACATATTTGGATACGTTTCTGATGAACAATAATAATTTTCCATGCAGGTGACAGTGCAAGCAGTTAGAGGTAGAACCAAACTCCTTGATCCAAAACCTTCTGAAATCAAAAAGAATATTCCCTTGCTTTCAAAGGTTGCCCGAGGAGGATCATTCCACTGTTACATCACTGAAAATCAGATCTTCCTTTCGATTCAAATAGAGATGAACAAATTCATCTTATGCTTCTAGGCTAATTCCTAGTAGCAGAAGAACCAACAGGCTAGAGACTTAGGAAAGTGCTTTTCTTCTCTCCTAGCTAATCGGTCTGTGGTGTTCAGAGTAGCCTTTACATAACCAGGTATTAATGAAAATCACTGTTTCCCTCCTTACACCTTTTTGCAAGTGCAGAGCCTTACATTGTGTGACATTTTGTAAACACTCTGCTGGAAAGCTCAAAATTCTTCACACAATAACATCAGCAAGTACTATTAGACTGCAGCACACCTAAGAAAATTCTTTTTATCAGCTGACGTTTATCCCAATAAAATGTGATCCTGCATGTATTTTAGCAGGTTTTCAGTTCATTTCCAAAAAGCATCTTTGCTTTTTCTTGTAAAGGAGATAAAATTAAGAATCTTTTGATTTGTTAAGGACCCCTTTACAAATAAACACTGTTTTTCTCAAGGATAGATTAATCTTGTTAGTAGTATGCTATGACAAATAAACCACAAATAATGCCCAAACAGGTTATTCCAAAGAAGAATGTGTTTATTAGGAGTAGGGATGAGTACATCAGGAACTTTGTTGCCCTTAAAGTAATCTGGAATACCATAAATTACAAAAAACTATTCATTACTTTAGTATTTGTATATCAACTACAGCTGATTGTATATAATATGGAATATCTAACACCACAAGTTAAGATCCACTTCTCTTGTAGTAGGTATTGGTAGGAATATAGCAAAATATGCACTGAAATCTCAGACATTACTAAACAAAACAGGGAATGGTAATAAGATGACACTGAATATTATTGACCTTATTTTATGGATGGAAAACTGTGAGGGAGATTAAATACTTGAGATATATAAAGAACTTGTAATAGAATTGTGAAAATAAAATAGCAATTCCAAATCCCATTTCCAGTACTTAATTACTTCTTAGTCCTTCGTCTCTCCTTTTTTCCATTTTATGTTTCCAGATGTCTACCATTCATCTGATATAGTCGTTTATGAAGGATCCAGTTTTTAAAGAAAAAATAATATCTGGGTCCAAAGCTAAAAAAAGGGTCGTTGCATAATAAGTTTTTCTTAACTGTAGTAAATAAAGAAGGAAAACCCAACTGCAAAACCCAAGATCCAAAGGTCCCTATCACAACTGAAATGATTTTCTGAAGAAATCCAACATTTCAGAGGAGAACCTGCAGTCATATGAATTATTGTACAGCTTTTACCAACCAAAAACTTAGCTGAAATACTTCAAATAAATAAATAAATACAGGAACCTGTTTTGAAATGCAGCTAAAAGGAAAGCAACTCTCACAGTTTTGAGTGCTATGGAAATTTCAGTAATAAGAGTTTTTCGAAGATTTGATTTAAAAGTGATGCTACTAACTGAGAAAATAGAGGTCCATTTCCCAAGCTCAGCTAAAAAACTTCACGATTTTTGTTAATACATAGTACAGTGTAGCTACTAGGCTTCTCTATTCAGAGAAGAATTTTACCTTACTGATCTTTGAAAATGGATTCCTTTAAAACAGAGGAAATATTTTCCAATTCGTTTAAGTATTTCATATTATTACCAATAAATTCCTTGAACAATTTTTCTGGGCAGAACACTGATAATAATGCTTGCAGGAATCAATCACAGCTGTATAGACAGAAATTCAAGGAGATGTAAGCAAGATTCACATGCCCACAGGCTAAGACCTTGGCTCCCTTTATGCTACCGCATGTTCTCAAACAGAAAACTCCTTTCTGTTTGCCCCTTTGGACCAACTGGCATAACTGCCTGAAGAACTGCTCTGTCCAAATGATCTTAATTTAACACGGTCCTCCCATTAAAAATTACTTCTCTTTATGCATAGCATTGTAGCAGGACCAAGCTGCAGCATGATTCCTCATTTGTATGGGGGCAGATATGAGAGAGAAGCATATAATCACAGAATGGTTGGGGTTGGAAGAGACCTTAAAGCTCATCCAGTTCCAACCCCCTGCCACGGGCAGGGACACCTTCCACTAGAGCAGGTTGCTCCAAGCCCCTGTGTCCAACCTGGCCTTGAACACTGCCAGGGATGGGGCAGCCACAGCTTCTCTGGGCACCCTGTGCCAGCGCCTCAGCACCCTCACAGGGAAGAATTTCTTCCTAATGTCTCGTCTCAGTCTCCCCTCTGACAGGTTAAATCCATTCACCCTTGTTCTAATTTTACCCTAAGGGTAAGAAATACCCTTAGGTGCAGTGGCTATACTGTTTCACTTAGAAATACTAGAAATTAAAATAACAAATGTATCAATTTCAGAAGTACTGAAAACTACATGGTTTTAATCTTACTGATATAAATCCCAGAGATGGCACATTAACAATTGTAAAATAAACATGTCACTGGTTGATAAGTGTTGCGTATAGAAAAAAACTTTCTTTTTTTTTTTTTGCTTTATACATAATTTAGGAGGCTTTATAAAGTTACATTTAGGACAAGCGTTTTTTAGAATTCTATTAAATTGAGAAGAGTTTTTAAACAGTTTATGAAATGCATGAATGTTGTAAATAATCACAGAGGCTTGTATTTTGATTAGTCTGGTAAGTGTAGGTAGTAGATTAAATGACAATCAATGAATCAATACATTTAATTTTTGTTGATATCCATTAGGCTGGTAAAGTTTTTGCTTTACTTTTTGTGTACTATCATCTTCTATGTTTCAAAAGGAAAAAAAAAAGAAGACTGCAGAGGAGTACTGCTGAGCTCGGGACATATTTTAAGTGACAGTAAAATCAGAGTGCATTAAATTATACTCCCTTCACTGCTTAGCAAAAAACAGCCTTTAGGGATGTTACATAGGACTCGGATCTCTGACTGGTACTATTTTCCTGCAGCATTTAAGCTTTACTAAAGAAATAACGCTGCAATTCTTCTGCAAAAAATGCAACAAAGAGGTGGTAAAAGATACATGCGTTGAGCTTGGACAAAATTTATATGCGTATGGAAATCTGAATTTAAGCTCATTATTATTCATTAAAAAGCATTTCTAAAGATGAATCTCATAAGATTACATACTGGGCACAACATTTATAATATGTAAAACCATGATTAGTTGTCTCTATGAATTTATAAACATAAATACTTTCATTTTAGTCTATGATTCTGCAGTATAGCTTGTAGCTTGTATCTGATTATGCTAAAACACAATTTTAAAGGGGGGGGGGGGTATTGAACTTTTTTATTTTAAACCCTTTTCTTCTCTGTTTGTACTAACTCACATAGTCCTGTTTAAATCAGTGTGGGTAGTAACATTTAATATTCCTGAAAATGTCACTAGGTGAATAAATACCACAAGGTAACATATAGGATAATAATCGCCTTTAATAGTCATATTATATTATTAACATAAGTATGGTTATCTGCAGCATAATTGTATATAATAATTTATATTGGGGATCAAGGGAATAAAATTATTCATGCAAATGATCCAACCAAATACAGTGGGACCATCTGTGAATTAAGTGATCATAAAGAAATGTATTGGTAATTTGACTCTGACTTTACTCTGCTTTCACCTCCTGCCCTAATAGCTAATACATATTTGTATGCTTTACAGTCAAAATACTATAACATAAATCATGGCAAGGAAAAGGGAAAATAAATATTTTTAATCTTCATAAATTTTTAATACACAAAGAAGGAATGAGCAGCTAGTTCTGTAAGGAGGGAAAGTAACAATCCCTAAACATGGAGAAAAATAATTAAAATGTGTTCAAAATTCCTGAGACATTAATAAATGTGACTTGTACAAAGACAGAAGTATCTTAAAAATATTGTGTGGTCAAGTGAAAGATTAGCACTGCATTTCTGGTTCTTGTGTATGGAATATCATATTAGGGCTATACTATTCCTCATATAAAACTTTCACAGGAAGAGTTTAAGAAATATTTTTTAGGCAAAGTTTTTTCATGGCAACACTGAACAAGCAGATGTGCAAATACAATGTTTTTGTTTTATCTTAAAAACTCAATTCCTTGGGAAAAATGGTTCTGAAATGTATTGAAACAATTCTGTGTAAGTCTTTTTTCTTTCTTTCTTTCTTTAAAAGACACATTTACTACAGAGGAATATCGGTTATAGTAATGAAAGAAAATAGTGACCCCGTATAGTAAGGAAGCCTTCTTTTTTCAGTCTTAAGTCTCTCAAAATACATTTGATTTAGCCACCCAAAAACATCTCAACTGAAAACCTGACATTTATGTTAGCAGCAGTATCTCCCCAAGGGAGCTCTAAATAAGTTTCATTTCCATTCTGATTCCTTTTGACTTTAGTCTTATTTTGAAGCAGAAATATAAAAACCATTTGGGCAGGAGTAACTTGATTTTCAGGGTGAAACCTTTTGCCAATCCTTTGAAAACCCACTGGAATCTGTTCAAATTGCAAAATATGTTTGTACGGTGGTAGTGGAGATGTCTTAGATTTCATCAGGAAACTCCTGAAAGATTGTTTGGACTGTAGCTGCATACTTTAGTTTCAGCCTCAGCAGGTCTTCCCTGTCATTAGACACCATGTAGCCTGTGCTATAAATCCAGCTACCCAGATTTGAAGCAGGGAAAGTCTCAGTCCATCAGCAGGATGCCCTGTGGAAATTGTGCTTCCTTATTCAAGTGCAGAAAACACAGTGGCTGTGGCTGGGATGCCTGAGTGGGAGTAGAGTTTTGAAAACCTACAAAGAATTACACACACTGGCTATTTTACTACCTTAAAAGAACATTCTTTAGGTTGCAAAGTCAAAAATAGCAGCTCTGAGACATAAGGCTTCTTACGTAACTTAGATCCTTCCACTTTATTTGTATACGTTATGATATAGCCTTTAATTACACAGTTTAATGCACTTGTCTCCAGAGCCTCATTTACTTGTTCTGTACACAAAAGAGGTCTATTCTTAGCAATAAGTAATGACCGAGTAATGAAGAAAGCTAGTGTGCCAATTAGCACTACACCTGCCCCTCCAGTGCAAGAGTCCTTGCTAAAAAGAGTGGGGTGTACCACATGCCAAGGACAGGTGAACACTGTTGTGAAGGAATATGTTCTAGCCCCTTCTCTTCTACAAATCCCATGTGATTTTGGACAGGTTTTTAAAGGCAGGCATTTTCTGGGTGGTTATTCCTTGTGCTGTTAGGACATTTGCATCTTTGGAGAGCATGCCCCATTCTATCTTGCATATATCAAGAATATCCTTGCCATATCCCAGTATATGCAGTGCTGATCACTCAAAGCTGTGATCTGACGTCAGTTCAAGCATGCTTTGAAGTTGTAGTGGATGCTTACAGTATGTAGTGTTGTATGTGAAGTACTCAGAAAAACTTCAGATTGTGCACTCGGTATTAGTGAATGTTTTTACCTGCAGCCTCTCTTGCATCAGTTCTCTACAACTGGGATAATAGCATCTGTCATCTTACATGGGCATTCTGCAATTTTTAATATTGGCTCAGGTACTGTAGTTATGAAAGAAAACCTTAGAAAAGCCCAGGGAAAAATTAATAATGTCTCTCCAGAGCTGGTTTGAATATGGACAATAAATAAGGCTCAGGGCTACAAACGGAACGGCAAGGAGAAAATAAAATATTGAAGAACTTATTATCCAGACTATGCACTGAATGAGGCAGAAAGCTCGAGGAAAAAGGGGCATGTGAGCATGTAATTAAAGACTACTTCATAATGGATACCCAGAAATAAATGAAATTAAAATTGTACAATATCTTTTGTCCTGACAGTTCATAGTTTGTAAGTTCTTTATTTTATAAACTTAATATTCTCAGAGCACAGATTTTGACTGCTCTGAGTGTTCATATATGTTAGACTGACACTGATGACTTAGGTTGATTAGAGAAGCCAACTGGCCATACTGAGCTATGCTTTCAAAACCTGTGCACTAAATGGGTATCTAAGAACAACAAAAGGAGTGTGAAGATTGATTCAAACATGTAGATGAGAAGAATATATGACGGACTATTTTCAAAGGGCAAACATTTTAATACAGGATAGGTCATCTCAGCAATGGGGGTGGGAAGTAGGGTGAAAATAGGAAATTTTTTGGCCATTAGTTCATAATTTTATAAGGGAAATTGCATTGCAAGTTCTTATTATACCTCTACAAATACAAAAAAATTAAAGAGTGGAGCAAGTAATTATTGTTACCATATATGTATGGAAAACAAGCAAGCAAAACAACTCACCAGTCATTTTTATGCTGGCAAAATGTTTCTGTGCATCTGAATGGCAAAGGAAATGTCTACAAAGGCAGCAAATAAATATTACATGGTAGTGGGCAAGGTTAAGCCTGTTTGTTTGTTGAGGATTTGAGGTGCTTTAATATTAATACACTTGAAAAATTTAATTTTTTTCCTAACCAGAGGACCCGATTCTGATCTTACTCTTATTTCCCAATGGCTTAATGTATTAGCTTCAAGAGGCATCAGTCCTGATTTATACACGAAAGGAGTACTGGACAAATTATTTTACTCCATTGATGGGAGATTCTAATGAATGTGGCAAACCTACAGAAGCAAAATATTTTAAAAATATTGTCCAGAACAATATATATGATTTCTAAAGACATTTTCCTCTTCCAGTTCCATTAGTTTATTTGTTTCCTTAGTACCTCTTTCTGTATTCTCTGACGATTGAAAGCTTAGTTTAAGTCACTGAGAGCTCAGACTGGACAAGGACCGAGACATGAATAGGTGGGGACCAAATTTCAAAGACATAATTATGTACTACTATCCAGATTTCTGACAAGGAAGCTAAGGAAGAGCTAAGTTCAGTAACATCACAACCTGTACTCAGTTCATCTTACATATTTAGGCTGTCCAAGGAGTAATGAGCCCATGTTCAGGCCTAACATCAAAACAACTAAACATTACTAAGTTCTCAGAGGCATGCCTTTTGCGTTAGGTATATTTCTACCAGAATAGATACAGCATCACTAACTGCTTTTTGTAGTTTTTTAACGCACATGTGAATAAAATGGACAAACAAGTTCCTCCCTTCAACACAAGCAACAAGAAAGATGAAAGCCACCACTCACTGTAGGTAGCTTTGTTTCTGAATTCCCACAGTGCCATCAACTTAGACTGTTGCTTTTCCACTTCTAACTGATATGTTTCTGGGTTTTTTAATAGGGGAGAAATTGGAAGGAAATTTTATTCACTTGCATTACTATCCATACTTCCATGGTGTAAGATTTACAGAATTCACCAGCATGACTCAAGTATCACAATGGGTAATATGAGACTAAATAACAGAGATTTGTTTAATCAGTCCCTTTACAGGCTTGAATGATGTAGGTATTTATAATGTGCAAGAAAGACCCTACTTATTTAAAGACTCCAGTGATACTTAAGAGAATGGGATCCAGCCAGTGATAAATGACTAGATAAAACCTCTGAATGTTAACAATGTTTCAGATATTAAAAATGAGGTTGTCAGTGGATTTGAAAGAATAACAGGTCAAAACTTCTATTACATAAACTTTTTTCTGTCATTGGAACTTTCTTTGTTACAAAAACCTGAGTAAGAAAAGGTGTGAAAATGTATTTCTCATAACTTTGAACCTGATGTATGATTTGTTTAGATTTTGAGTTTCAAAATCTGTAATGTGGAAAACAAAAGTACAAACTGTGCTGTACTGCTTAAGTCCAAAACTTATAGTGACAGACTCAGTCATTTAACTGCTTTAGAGGAAAAAGCACAAGTTCAAGGCTGTGTAACTAACATCCATCCTAGCTGCTCCTCCAAGACTTTAGACTAAGACAGTGACAAATCACCCAGAAGAAACTCCTGAAAACTACCACAGCATTCATGGAAAACTAATGGAGCTCTGGGTCAACAAGGAAATTCTTTCTGGTGACCTAGTGGGAAAACGCTGATGTTTTCCTTATAGCACTTAAATCAGAAATCTGTATGCAGAACTCTTCAGTACACGTTTAACCAAAGCAGACAAATCTTTTGTCTAATGTTGAGTGACAGTCCACAGTTTATCTCTGAAAACATGTTCTTTGCAAAGTAGTAATACTACAGTAAGTATCACAGAAAACAAATTTCACAGAGAATCAGCTCCAGGGAAGTTCAGCAACATTCGTCTGAGAAGGCTGTAGCAGGAGAGCATTAAACAGTTCTTGGAAAATCTACTGAAAAATCTTTCTTATATCATCTCATGATAATCTTAAAAATTAGATGAAATACAGCTATGGGTTTGTAGCTTCCATTTTCACCTGTGTCTTGCCTGATTGGGAAAAATGGGAAGAAAAGCAAACTCAACATAAGCAAAACTCATAATTTCTCTGTCAGCACTAACACTCCTGGAAACTTCCAGAAGAAATCCCACTGCTTTTCTAGGGGATGATGTCATGCAAAGCATGTCTACCCTGTTACAGATACTCACCTGAAATTCACTGTGCTTAGGCATAGCAGTGTGTGTAGTCTGGGAAGTAGATGCGGTGTCTCACTAGCCTCGTCTCTTATCCCTGGGCTTTCCAGGTTAAGAGTCTGATCTTACAAATGTAAAATGTAAACATTATTTTACAAATGTAAAATGTAAGCCTGGTACTGCATAACAATCAGTGGAATCTGAACATTTAGATCACTTTCATCACTCCCATGTGAATCAGAATCATAAAAGAGAACGTTTTTCCTAAGAGGACTGTAGAGCACATGTGGGTTTTTACTAACATTAGGGCCCAATTCTCATATTTTTATTAATAATTAACATCATCTGTGCATCAGAAGACTAATTCATCCTAAAGCTATTCATCATGGTTGTCCCCTAGACACCCATTGTACAAGTGCCGATATGTGTGTGTGAACATTTCTGTTGTCACCTTTGGGAACAAAGAAGAGTCAGGATAAGCTTCTAAAGAAAGTTACCATACTGAGATACAGGTCTTCACCCCACATCTATTCCCTAATTCTGTGATTTTCTATACACTTCTTGAAGTACATCTAGCTTATAATATAAACATGCAATCTTTCTCAAAGAGTCTTTTCTTAATGGAGATACCCCCTTTGCCAAAAGTGTCATTTTTTAAATCTTTTGTTAAAGCTAAAAAGCATAGAGTAGGAAGAAGATCAACATGAAGGTTATTCTGTATGAGAAATTAAGATGTAATTCTGGATAGCTCGGAACTGCGACATACCTCTCCAATTGCAATGTCAGTGACCTCCATAATGGCTGTACATGCTCTCTTAATTACAAAAAGACATCACTGTGGAAAGGATCAGTCCAGTTTCTCTGCCTTTAAGCAACGCAAAGCCCTTTCTGTAGACAAAATCACCAGAATGTCAAACCTTTCCATTTCAAGACCTTGTGCACCCTGCCACGGACTAAAAGCAATCTGCAACTCACACACCAACATAGCACCCTTAGGATATAACACTTACATAGCCAGAATACACTGTTTCACAGTTTGTAGTGGCAGCAACTGCAGAAGTGACTCTATTGAATATACCACATGCCTTTTTTGTAAACCAGATTTTTACAGAGTCCCTTAAATGTAAATCAGGATTAGTCATAACTATTCTTACAGCATGCTTCATAAGCATGCATTAGATTAATGAATAATTATAATGATGATTATGATGGTGGTAATAAATATCGGAATTTATGAAAAGTATTTTCTCTATAGATACTCCCGGATGAATACTACAGTCAGAATCAGCAGGTTACTTAATTTGTCCTAGATCTTCTCTGTTTTCAGATTCCCACTTGAATAATAAGTTCAGAATCAGCAGGTTATTAGGTTTGCCCCAATTCTGAACTTAAGTCAGTAGAACTTCCAAATTGATTCCAATGGAAAATGAAAACAGAACCTGTTTTTTCAGCTACATGTAAGGCACCAGATTTGCTGCTTATGAGGACCTGGCTAGATAGTTCCAGGTTCATCAAAACTCCACAGAATTTTTAAAATCCTATGGTCCAGTTCTGTTCTTACAGAATGCTGCCAGCATACTACCTCTGTCTCCTAGTTCTTTACAAGGCACGATTGAGGCCATCTCTACCTTTCACCCCAAATTTCTCATTGAAAATGAAAGAGAATTAAACTTCTGAAAATTGTATCAACATGGGAGAGAGAGTTCTCCACTATCCTCAGACAGTAAATATTAAATCCTTTTACAGTAATAAGGATGACTTTTGTACAGGTGTTGTAAAGTTGCAAAGGATGAGAATGTGTGGACAAGCTACATCATTTCCAGTATCTAGTCACTCTCATGGAAAGCATGTAATGGAAAACCAGCTGTACACAAAAGCCCCTCACATTATTCTGAGCATTCCACTATGGATAGATAGGCAGCAGGAAGGGTGGCGATTTCAAAGCCAGCTAGTATCAGTTCTGTATACTAAAGAGGTTGCACTACAGTAAAGGGAGCTTCAAGTCTTGACTTGCCCTGCTAGATGCCTAATAGAAATTCTGATCTTTCAAGTACCTGACTTCCAGGAAGAAAATCCTACCAAAAAGTCCTGTATGGAGTGTCATTTTAACTTTAGTTTAACTTTACAGATGGGGAAACCAAACAGAAGTGGTGTGAACTGGCTCAGGTCCCTGAGAAAGCAATGTCATGTCAAAGTTGTGCTTTTTCCTACTTCATTCATTAGTTACTACAGGTATTTTGTGCGTTGAAGTGCTCATGGGTTCTACTGAGTAGACCAAGATCCAGGAGAACGGCTAGGCATCAGCGTGAACCCACCACATACCACCACTTTTTAATCTGACAGAAGAGAACCTGAGCTGAAAGATTTGAGTTCTGCATATATGAACTTTACCAGGCTGGTAAAGTGCTTGTGATACTCAGATACCATCACTAAAGTACAGAAGGAGATACTGTCATGTGAGAAAGTACACATCTTTGTGGGAAAAAAACAAAATTATTTCATAAAAGATTAAAATATAATCCCTGGTCACATAGAACTAAATAAAGGCATCAAAGTATTCTGTTCCCTGACTTTGCTAGTCAATTCTATATGTAACAACACTTCTATATGTAACAACACAGTTTGCTACTTTCTACAAAATCATTCCCTAAAAGAAGTGTACTTTGGTCTTTACAATTTGCTCCTCAAGTACAATATAGTACAAAGCACCTCAGAATGCCCTTCACTATTCTGTAAAATCATGTGTTTATGAAGGTATGCAAATTTCAACTACAAATTTCAACTACAGCACAATAAACTAGACCAAGTATTCTTCCAGAAGCTGGTACGGTTTCATTTCTCTGAAAGGAACACAAAGCTTTCCAGAAGACAAAGTACTATATTAATTTCAACAAGAAAGAAGGATACACCTTTTTGTTTGAAATTACCAACCAATTTTGAAATGTTTATTAAAAGAACCATAAAACCGCAAACCTGCATACGTTAATATTAACCTCTACATAAAGCTATATTCTATCAGGAACTGGTTTTACTTGCCAGCCTTGTTTCCCCATTCCTATCCATCAGCTCAGAAATGATGATAGGATAAAATGGTATGTTCTGTAATCCAAATGTTTTCCCACAACTCCTTGGCTAGCATCTACTGTTAAAAGACTCCCAGGGAGCCACGCTGCAGCCGAGACTAAAGATCGAGTACATTTGGTCCAAAATGCCTGTAAGCCTTGAAGTGTAGTTACATTAAAATACAGACAGTTTTGTTACACAATTTTGAAATTCTGAATTCATCTGACCAATGTGACACAAGGTCCTGTGCTGCTAGATGTAAATTATTCCAGCATATTAGCATTCTCTAACTTGCAATATAGACTTAACATGGACCCTGCATCTCAACTGGCCACAAAGGGAAGCAGCAACCTCACTATATAAGCTATTATTGATCTGGGGTACTAAGATGTATGCTGTCTGCGTAAATGGCATTTTGGAAGTATTTCAATATCAGCATTTTGAAAGGATTAGCAGTACTCAACAAGTAGTCTTCTGAGAAGATAATACACAACAGACTGCCAATTCCTAATTACCAGTGACACAGTATTTAAATTGCTGCGATTTTACATGAGACAGATATTGAAATCAATATCCTATGATGCTGAATCCTGGCAAACAGAATACCAAATTGCGTTAGGAAAATGACGCAAAATTCTGCTTTGAACTGACATAAGGATTCTGTTTTCACATGACTAGATGTGAAGGGCATAGATTTAAGAGAGTTTTGAAAGACCATGGGATTATTTGACTATCTGCCCTCAAGATTCTCCCCTGACAACAAAGTCACACAGTTTAAAAATACTAAATAAAATTAAAACATTTAGTGTTAAATTAATCAAATGATTGGTGAATACAATAGAACCTTAATGTAATCTCTAATCTCTAGTGGATTTCTAGCCCTCCTCCCGCCTAAATCAACATCATCCCAGTGGCCATTGGCACTGACAAGAAATCCAGCATGCAGAAGAAATACAGACCATGTAATAGAGATGTGTATTGTAGATAAAGATTATGAAGTATAAATCAAAAGGAAAATCTTGCTCGCAGTATTTAGTAGCTCAAAGTGTATTTAGCTAACTATTCAAAAAGGATAAAGACCATGGTGTCTACTCTGTTAAGATTGTCTATAGACAATGAGTTCACTAGCATCTCTGCACTCAAACACGTATCTTGCAGAAGATAATTAATCCCAAACTATTTTTCTCTGTTGTATTCAAGCCATAAGAGAATTAAATGAGTTAAAATATGATTTTTTTTAAATATATAAATATTGGATGACTTTTTTTAAAGTTAGCATGAAGAGGCAAATATGCACCACAAAGATTGATGTAATATATTCAGAACCCAAACAAACAAATCTAAATGCTGGCTAGCCTGAGACAGCTGGAATTCATTTCCTTAAAAAAAATCCCTTTCACAGTTCAAACTGGCATCATTTTCTGACAAGGAGGAATATCTCTTACAGTGAACAGCTGCATGAATGCTCCTTATTTCTCTAACAGTACAACAACTCAGTAGAACAGTTAAAACAAAACATGGTCTAAACAGGAATACTTTGACTTCACAGAGTAATTGCTTCTATAACAGGCTAATATTGAGGCAAGTAGGCAAGCTGTATTTTAAAAAGATAAATTATTCTGTATGCAGTTCTTTTCAAGCAGTTACAGGTACAGAAAAGCAGAAGGGTATGAAGTGACAAGAAGCTAGGGTCAGTGAGAAACTGCTCCCAAAGCAGTGTGTTACAGGGTTTTTATTCCTTCCTTCAGAGGCATCTGCCTGTTTTCTCAGACAGGATGCAGGACAGGGTTGTTTTTATGGAAATGAGGATGACAGGAAAATTATATATGTATATTTTTTCTTAATCTAAAGCCAGAGGGTCACTCTTTTCGTCATTTAATATTTAAAATAGGGAGTTTGTACTGAAAGGAGCAAAATGAGAAGAGGAATATGGAAGCTCACTGATACGAATCATGTATTGTCCCTCCCTTTTAAGACCCTGACTTAATTCACTAAAAACCTGATTTTAAAGATCAGTCTTTTTAATGAACAGCTCTCCCTAGCATGGACTCAGGCCCTACCAATTTGAGTCATTTCAGGGAATAACAGATTTTTCACTGAAGAGAAGATGATGATGTATGTCAAAAAATTATCAGAAAACTGATATGGCAATCAGGGTTTATTTTAATACTAGTCTTATTCCTAACAAGATTTATCATACTTTTGTGTATTTTTCTTCTACTGAGTCTCTATTATTATGTGATATAATATTTCCTTGCCTGTTTCTGTACTAAATAGAGATTTTATCTTCTCTTTTAGTAGGCTCTTGTACTGTCTTTTCTCATAAGCACACGCACTTATACACAACAGAACTGTTAGTGATCATATTTTTCTGTGCTGTGGACTGCACACCCTGGATCCTCAAGCAATATTCCAGTCCTTTTTCTGTGATTCATGCCAAAGCTGTTGTTGGAGAGGGTTGAGATCCTATTCAAACTAAAGGGCATGACTGAATGCAATAAATCTG